>NW_015541038.1:70263-73896 GCF_001515605.1 Sinocyclocheilus anshuiensis | reverse complement strand
CCAAGTACAGGGATATCCTGGACGAAAACCTTCTCCAGAGTGCTCAGGACCTCAGACTGGGCCGAAGGTTTACCTTCCAACAAGACAATGACCCTAAGCACACAGCTAAAATAACGAAGGAGTGGCTTAACAACTCTGTGACTGTTCTTGAATGGCCCAGCCAGAGCCCTGACTTAAACCCAATTGAGCATCTCTGGAGAGACCTAAAAATTGCTGTCCACCAACGTTTACCATCCAACCTGACAGAACTGGATATCAAAATATCAATTGGTTTGGTGCTCCAGGGTCACAAATGTTGGAATTAACTAACATGATTAAATCCTGTGAAATACTGCTCATGTTAACTAATGAAACCTCATTGTAAAATATTAGCAGAATGATGAACATGCAGCACTAGTTTAAACACAACTAAAACAGGAAAGAAAAAGGCTTTAACAAAAATAAAATAAAATATAGAAAATACATTTTATTTCAGATAGTTGCTGCTTATTTTATTTCTATATTTATCTTCAATGTATCATTTCAGTTTAGTTTGTTTTTTTTGGTTTTAGTTTTTAGAAAAGCAAGAAAAGCAAATTTAAATTTTAAATCACTGGTTTTTATTACTTATTTTATCACTAATTTTACTAAAACATTTAAAACATTTTTTAAATCAAAAGCTGCAACACGATGAAATTTAACCCTTTGTTTCTTCTTATATGTGATATATCCCTGATGTATTTTATGCGAGACAAAACATTTATCAAAATATTTCCAAATCCAGTAGCAACTACATTAGTGCTCAAATGTTTCTGAAAGAAGTCTCTTCTGCTCACCAAGGCTGTGTTTATTTGATCAAAAATACTGTAAAAATTGTGAAATATTATTCTAATGTAAAACAGCTGTGTTCTGTGTGAATACCTGTTAAACTGTAATGTATTTCTGTGATGCGCAGCTGTATTTTCAGCATCATTACTCCAGTCTTCAGTGTCACATGATCTTCAGAAATCATTCTAATATGCTGATTTGCACATTTCTGATTGTTATCAATGTTGAAAACATAAATATTTAGATGCATTTTATTTCTCAGGATTCACAGCGCTGACGAGAAACATAAGTCTAGTGTGTGAAGCAGGAATGTGTTGTAATGTGCTAGCGCTCTCTGCTGGATGAGTGTAGCAGCGTCACCTGGTTGATGAAGAGGTCGAGGCAGCGGCAGTGGACGGCGTTCAGCAGCGAGGCGGCCTCCACCTGTTGGCTCTGCAGCAGCTGTCGAGTGAAGGGCCCCAGCACACGCTGCAGACGCTCCAGACTCTCTCCCACAATGCTCTGCGTCTGTGCCGGAGCTCCGCAGGCACAGTTTCCCGCCGCTCCGCCCACGAGCTCCAGAGACAGCAGCTGCCTGTAGAGGGCGCCAGGGGACGGCTCGGGGTCCGAGGGGCCGCTGGGGGCCCGGACGAAGCAGACGGGGAGCGGCAGCGTCTCACGCACCTTCTGCAGGTCGCTCACCTGCTCGGCGCTCAGCGAGTCTTTACTGACGGCGTAGAGGATGATGGGAAGGATGCCGCGCCTGCAGTCCTCCAGAGCCTCCTCCACCGGCTGCACGCCGCGGCACGGGAGCACCATGATCTTCACCTCCTGGACACAACACACGTCATTAGCTCATTACAGTTATGTTACATATCGATGCATGTTTCAAGTAATATAATACATACATATTAATATATTCAAATGTTTATTCATGCAAATTGTTACACTGCTTTTTGTTTTAATCATACTTTTTTTCTGTCATAATTGAAAGGATATTTTCTTCTTTTGCAAATATTCAGTATTCAAATATAAATAAAAAAAAATCAGTGATTAAAAATTGAATTACAATATTATACTATTATACTAAAATTTACTTAAATATTAATGAATATGAATATATGCTTTCAATTACGACAAATCAAAACTAAATTAAGTTAAACATTGAATTAAAATAATTAAAATGTTATTTCAGGATATGAGATTTTCACATCAAAAACATTTTTCACATTTTTGTTTTGATACGTCAAGCAATATAAATTAAGTTTCAACAATTGATCAATAAATAGTTCATTAAATGTTGATATTTGGTCAATTAAATGTAATAAATTACATTTTAACATTTGGTCAATTAAATTTGGTCAACATTTCTGTAAATTAAAACATAATTTGTCAACTAAAATTAGTGTAAAACTGCCTAAAATGAATGAATATGACATGATACGATGTTTTCACATGTTGATTTTGTTTTGACATGATAAAAAAATAAATAAAATGATATTAACATGCATATAAAAAATATTAAAATATATATTAAAATATGTTTAAATGTTTGGTCAATTAAATGGTAAACATGCTCCGCAATTAAAACAATGTATGTTGATGAATAAATTGGCATGATAAAATATTTGCAAAAGAACAAAATATCCTTTCAATTATGACAAAAAAAAAGTATGATTAAAACAAAAAGCAGTGTAAAAATTTGCAAAAATAAATAAATAAATAAAATTGCGTTAAAACGGCAAAAAAGTACTTTATGTGTTTTAGTTAGTTTTTAAACCAGTTAATATCCATGGTATTTCCAGACACTTTTGCTTACTGGATAAAGATTTTTAACAATTATTTTTGCAGAGATTTATTAAAATGCCATTGCATATTAGAAAGCAATATATTAATTACAGACATTTCTGATTTATTTTGGCTTAGGCCTGGAAGTCAGACTCGAGCGTGGGAACCCTGAACGCGGTGTGAAATCAGGCTTGTGTCGCTGAGAAGCGTTTCTCCTGATAAAGCAGTGCGTTCCTCTGGGAATCTGTTCAAGAAATATTAGACACGGCGGTTCAAAGTTCGGCTGTATGATTAATCCGCAGCGGGCGCGTCAGAGAGAGAATAAAGCGCGCTAGCACACGAGCACAATAGAGTCAGTCAGCGCCGTCTCTGACACAACAGCCATAAAGCGCTCGAGTCTCTCTGGAACAAAGATGGCTTGCAAACACAGCCGCCGGAGCCCATCAGACCTGAGCCCAACAAAGATCTGATTCAAACACCTCAAAAATGCCAGCAGCACATGTGTGTGTGTGCTTTAGCAGGAATTTCACTGCCCACCGTCAGCGTACGCTCCGGGACCCGCGCTAATTAACGTCTCTGTGCTAACGTGCGTGCGCGGATCGAAAACAGACGGGGTTCATTTGAGAGCAGACGTGATTCTAGCAGATGTGTGCGTGACGGCAAACACTTAAACCGCAAGAGAGAATCATGCAGTAAAACCTGACTGAGACAAACACACTGTTTGAGTCTGATCTGAGACCTCCATCTGAGTCTGTAACTGGTCCAAAACTGAGTCTGATTTGAGGCTGATCTGACTTAGACTAAAGTGATCTGAGTCTGATTTGAGGCTGATCTGACTTAGACTAAAGTGATCTGAGTCTGATTTGAGGCTGATCTGACTTAGACTAAAGTGATCTGAGTCTGATTTGAGGCTGATCTGACTTAGACTAAAGTGTCAGAGTCTGATTTGAAGCTGATCTGACTTAGACTAAAGTGGTCTGAGTCTGATTTGAGGCTGATTTGATTTAGTCTAAAGTGATCTGAGTCTGATTTGAAGCTGATCTGACTTAGACTAAAGTG
>NW_015541038.1:63812-70079 GCF_001515605.1 Sinocyclocheilus anshuiensis | reverse complement strand
CTAAAGTGATCCGAGCCTGATTTGAGGCTGATCTGACTTAGACTAAAGTGTCAGAGTCTGATTTGAAGCTGATCTGACTTAGACTAAAGTGGTCTGAGTCTGATTTGAGGCTGATTTGATTTAGTCTAAAGTGATCTGAGTCTGATTTGAAGCTGATCTGACTTAGACTAAAGTGGTCTGAGTCTGATTTGAGGCTGATTTGATTTAGTCTAAAGTGATCTGAGTCTGATTTGAAGCTGATCTGACTTAGACTAAAGTGGTCTGAGTCTGATTTGAGGCTGATTTGATTTAGTCTAAAGTGATCTGAGTCTGATTTGAAGCTGATCTGACTTAGACTAAAGTGGTCTGAGTCTGATTTGAGGCTGATTTGATTTAGTCTAAAGTGATCTGAGTCTGATTTGAAGCTGATCTGACTTAGACTAAAGTGGTCTGAGTCTGATTTGAGGCTGATTTGATTTAGTCTAAAGTGATCTGAGTCTGATTTGACTTAGACTAAAGTGACCCGAGTCTGATTTGAGGCTGATCTGACTTAGACTAAAGTGATCCGAGTCTGATTTGAGGCTGATCTGACTTAGACTAAAGTGATCTGAGTCTGATTTGAGGCTGATCTGACTTAGACTAAAGTGATCTGAGTCTGATCTGATTTAGACTAAAGTGATCCGAGTCTGATCTGACTTAGACTAAAGTGATCGGAGTCTGCTTTGAGGCTGATCTGACTTAGTCTAAAGTGATCCGAGTCTGATTTGAGGCTGATCTGATTTAGTCTAAAGTGATCTGAGTCTGATTTGAAGCTGATCTGACTTTGACTAAAGTGATCCGAGTCTGATTTGCAACCAAATCCAGACCTTAATGAGTCTGACGCAAAACTGGTCCGACTCTGATTTAAGGCCCATTTGAGGTTGAGTCTGATTCAAGACTGATCTGAAACCAATTTGAGTCTGATCTCCCACTGATCTGAGTCTGATTTGACTGATCTGTAACTGATCAGAGTGTGATATCAGACTAAAGTGTTTTAGACCTGATGGAGTCTGATTTGGAACTGATTTGACTTGACCGATGTCTGACCTGCATCAGAGCCTGATTCAAGATAGATCTGAAACTAATCTGAGCAGGATCAGAGTTTAATCTATGATTTGACATTTGAAAGTTTGATACCAGACTGATCTGAGTGTTTTTAGACTAACGGGAGTCTGATTTGTAACAGATCTAAAACTGTCTGATTTGCAACCTATCTAAGACTTTAATGAGTCTGACGAGAAACTGATTTGACTCTGATTTGAGTTCTATCCAAGGCCTAGTCTGATTCAAGACAAATTAAAACAAGATAGATCTGAAACCAATCTGAGTCGGAGAGTCTGATCTCACACTGATCTAAGTCTGATTTGACACTAATCTTAGACAAACTGAAGCCTGATTTGCATCTGATCCAAGACCTAATAAGTCTGACGCAAAACTGATTTGACTCCGATTTGATTTTGATAGCAGACTGAGTGCTTTAGGCTGATCAGAATCTGATCCAATCTGATCCACGGCTGAGTCTGATTTGTGACTGATCTGATTCAGATTTGAAACCGATTCAAGAGCTTGGTTTGACTTATTTGTAGTCTCATCCAAATTTAAAATAGATCTGATCTGAGTCTATTATGACACTGAACTAAAACTGACCAGAGTTTGAAAGCGTTTGTTTAGAGTTTGATTAGACTAATCAGAATCAGAGTCTAATTTGAGTCTGATCTAAGAGATCTGAACCGGTCCAAACACTGAGCCCAATTCAAACTCTTTTCAGTCATAAAAACAAACAAACTAATGAAAGAAAGGAATCCAGCCGTGACTGAATCCAAGTATTTATAGGAGGCTCCCGGGATACAGTTTTCCCGTCGCCATGGAGACGCACACATCATCATAGCAGCAACCAGTGCCCTTTTTTTCACTGGTGGTCATGTGAAGTGCACCAGACCCACAGAGCAGGGTTACATAAACACCAGGAAAGGAGAGAAGAGAAACCGATTGATGTTCCTGCAAAAACAAACTCATCTCACAGAATCAAATCCCATTTGTTTTTGTTTTTGAGAGAAACGATGCGAGCCCCGCCACCCCTGACCTGCAGCAGGGCGAGATGGAGCGTGATCTCCAGCTCGGCCAATCGCTGCGCGGGGTCCTCGCACTCCTGGATCTCCAGATCCTCGCATGGCACCGTGTCCCAGCGTCCGCAGTGAGCCGCCAGCTGATGCACCAGCTCATACTGCCCCGGCAGCGCCAGGCTCAAGCGCGTCTGACGGCCGTGCGTGAAGCACAGCTTCCTCCTCCTGCAGGCCCCGCCCTCCGGCCCGCAGGCCCCGCCCACTTCCGAGCCCAGGGGGAGGAGCCTCTCTCCCAGCAGGCAGTTGAGCAGCTGGTATCGGGCCGAACAGTCCTGGCCCAGGATGAGGATGTAGGGGGCGCTACCGACCACATTCTGCAGATAGTCCTCCTCGTGACGCGGGAGCGAGATGCAGCTGAGCTGACCTGAGACACAGAGAGAAACAAGGACACTGAAGTTTAACATACATCAGTCACCAGTACAAATTTCAGCACTTTTTAGCTCGGACTGGGCTTGAAAACACAACGTAAAATTGCAATATTTTTCAGCCTTTTGAGGATATTTGATATAAATCTGGATATTTATGTATTTTGAAATGAAAATCGGCTTAAAAGCGTACATTGTTTACTCTATTTCAACCAAACAGTGATTGTAAAAATCATTAAAGGAAGAAGCAAAATACAGTAAAAATTTAGTTTTAAATAATCATGGCAAGTTATTACAATGTTTTTCATTAAATGTATGAAAGGAAGAATCACATTTGAACATTTATATTCATATGTACTTATATAGCATGGAACAGCAATATTTACCCATTTATATTTATACCAAAACATTTTTACATTTATGTATTGTTTTATATTTAATTAACTTTTTTATTTTCATATTTTATTTAGTAGATTTAATATAAATTAGAATATTTTTTTTATTTTCTCTGGAAATAGGCTTAAAGTGTAATTTTTTCCCACTGCATTTCAACCAAATAGTCATTTTAAAAGATTCAAAATCATTAAAGAAAGAAGTAAAACAAATTGGAAAAAATGTGGTTTTTAAATAATCAAGGCAAGTTTCACAGTTTTTCATTAAATTAATGAAAGGAAGAATCATGTCTGAACATATTTTATGGGAAAATGTAGCTATTTATATTTTTACCAAAACACTTTTCTTATATTTTATTTAGTAGATTTTCCAATAAAACTGAAAGCCCACCGATCTGGTCCCAAAAAAAAAAAAAAGGAAAAAACTAAAACATAGTAATTAATAAAAATGTCACACAGACTTCAATAAACATTTTAAAGTTATAACGCAAACGAATCGCTGTATTACAGCTTTGAATTGATTCACAGAATTACTAACCTGTTTTTGATATTGAAGTTTAAATCATTAAAAAAATAATGGAACTATCTTTATTAAACTTAATGAACAAATAAACAGCACATTAATCACCCAAATTTTGTTTTTGCTTAAGTTAAAATCGCCAAATCAGGGTTATTATACTTTACTAAAACTATTAAAAAAAATCTTTACTTGAAATAAAATAAACTTTAACTAAAATAAAATAAAATATAAAAAAACTTATATAAAACTAATATTAAAAAATATTAAAAAGTCAACAATTCTATTTTTATTTAGTTTAACATGAAATAAAGTAACTGAAACTGAAATGTAAAAATAATAATAAAAACTACACAGACAAAAATTACAAAACACAACAAAATTACTAAAAAATTAAAAATAACTAAAATCGAAAGGAAATCTGGAAAATAAATCAAAAACTCAAAATATAAATAAAAACTATAATAGTATAGTATAACACTGCACCATATCTATATATATATATATCAGGGATATTGAATGCATCACTGCAGTAAGAGAGTGTGCTGTGCTGGAGGAAAACAAGCGCTGCAGCAGTGTTGGGTTCGCCGTGTGTCCTGAGGCCTGCATCTCATCACCGTCTCTGAGCCGCTCACAGAGCCATTCAGGTTATTATTAGGAAGTGCTCATAATCCCAGCGCTGCTGAGTCACTGCCTTATACAACAGCCGCGCTTACAGTGTAATCTGTAAGCGCCCACAATCATGATTCATGCTGCGCCAGAGAGATCACTAACAACCGTCTGCGTGCAGGGAATCAACACGCTTCATTTGAGCAGCAGCTGTCACGATCAAAAATAAATACATGTTTTTAGCATTCAAAGGTGCTAATTCGCAATTAAATGGTTAGCAACAAAATGCTTAGTGCAAAAAAAACAAACAAACATAAAATTGCACACATGCACATATGTATATATACAGTATATATATATATACACGTGTGTGTAAGGTTGCTAATTTGCAATTAAACAATTAGTAACGAAACTGCGCAAAAATAATAAATAAAATTATGGGATTGTTTTGAAGCATTTAAAATTGCTAATTTGCAGTTAAATGATTAGCAATGAAATCATGCAAAAAATTATTTATATACACACACTCACACATATTAATGTTTTATAGCATTTAAAGTTGCTAATTTGCAATTAAAAAGTTAGCAATGGAATTGCGCAATAAAAAATAAAAAAATTATACATATATGAATGTTTAAAGTTGCTTACTCGCAGTTAGGGTTGGAAAGCGGCAGAGAAATCTTGGGGAAATTTCTGGAAACTTTTCTGAAAGTTTCCTAAAAAGTTTCTGGAAATTTACCAGAAATGTTCTGCCTCTTTGCAAGTCTATTTGCATGTAAATCTTTAGCAAAGCATAAATATATAAATATATATATTGTAGCATTGATGCAGATGTTGTATTGTAGCAGATGTTGTAGCATTCATGATTAGCAACAGAACTGTGCAAAAAAATAAATAAACACAATTTTCTATATAGATTCAGAGCTGTGAACATTACAGCTAACATTAGACTGAACTAGCACACGCCGCAGGAATGCTGGGAAAACCATGTTGTGCATTCCCAGCATCAAAGACCTGAAGGCATTGTTTACAGCAGATTGAAGCAGCGATGAAGCGCATGAGTGCAGACTGTGATCATGAGCTCCTGCACGACCTGTGTTTACACGCGGCTCATGAGGGCGTGGCCAGAGCTGCCTGCGCTGTGATTGGTCAAAACAAGCCCGAGCGCGAGATGAGCTCTGACAGGCCTGAGGAATGGGACGCGCATCAGTATAAATCACAGCCCACAGAAAAACACAAACATACGTGTGGGCTCCAGGGAAAGGGCAGGGGTCACGTGAGACGGGTCAAAGGTCACGGTGTGAGACGTCAGCGAGTCTGAGATGAGACCAAGCGCTGCTTCAGCCTCTTTAAAGTGGCCCTATTATGCTCTTTTACAAAGTCTTGATTTTGTTTGGGGTGTACTATAACAGGCTCTCATACTAGATTGTTCAAAAAACACATTATTTTTCACATATTTTACATTACAACACCTCTCTACCCAGTCTGGCATGAACGGCTCGAATAGTTCCTGTATCAGATGAAGGCCCGCCTTCTGAAATACGAAATGTGCTGAGATTGGTTAGCTGGGCCAGTGTGTGTTGTGATTGGTTAGCTGGGCCAGCGTGTGTTGTGATTGGTTAGCTGGGCCAGTGTGTGGGCCTTGGGAAAGCTAGCGTGTCTCTGACATAGTAGGCTTGTTTGAGATGAGCAAAATCTGCGCAGAACCGATCACCGCGAGATGCATGCCGGTTAGAAAAGTGTCATTCAGAGATTCAGTCAGAGAATCATTCAGAGATTCAGTCAGAGAATCAGTCAGATAATCATTCAGAGATTCAGTCAGAGAATCAGTCAGAGATTCAGTCAGAGAATCAGTCAGATAATCATTCAGAGATTCAGTCAGAGAATCAGTCAGAGAATCAGTCAGATAATCATTCAGAGATTCAGTCAGAGAATCAGTCAGAGATTCAGTCAGATAATCATTCAGAGAATCAGTCAGAGATTCAGTCAGAGAATTATTCAGAGATTCAGTCCGAGATTCACAGTCAGAGAATTATTCAGAGATTCAGTCAGAGAATCAGTCAGAGAATCATTCAGAGATTCAGTCAGAGAATCATTCAGAGAATCAGTCAGAGATTCACTCAGAGATTCAGTCAGCGAATCAGTCAGAGATTCAGTCAGATAATAGGCTTGTTTGAGATGAGCAAATTAGTATATTTGTAATAAAAATAGTGATAACACTCGTTGCCTTCTCTAGTGCAGCT
>NW_015541038.1:62598-63765 GCF_001515605.1 Sinocyclocheilus anshuiensis | reverse complement strand
TGTTAAATAAAATATCTCCTTTTGAAGTGGACTTTGAGCTTTGTAACTTCGCAGATCTTTTTTATGCGCAAACAGCAACATTACAGACTAACTAAAGTTGAAAAAGTAAAAAAAAAAAAAGCATAATAGGACCCCTTTAAAGCACACTCAGTGATTTCATTGAGAAACCAGAGGAAGCTTGCGTCAGACGAGCAAAACTCCTTTATTGCAGGAAAGAGGACAACAACCGCACCTACACACACTCTGTCAAAATGGCTGGCTTGGAGAGTATTTACTTAAACACAGTTTATGTCTTAAGTGGAGGAGAACAGTTGGGAGAAAATCCGATGTGTGTCGATATATTGTCTTAAAGTGACAGACTGGCACTTGGGCCATCAACATGCAAATCTGCTCTTAATCTGAGTAACGTTATAGCTTTAATAAGCATTAATCTATCAATACATACACTGAAACCTATGCAGTGTTCATTTACATTTGATTACTTTTAGATTTCTTTTGTAGGCTATTACCTGAACAGTAATGTTAGTAGAACTTCATAGAAGAACACAAAAAATGCCTGCACACTGGTGCATTTACAAATTGATGTTTTATATTCATTTCATTAAATATTTATTTTACATTGCAGAATATAAATCAATGTTAATTCAGCCCTTAATTTGTCATATATATATATATAAAACAAAAAGTACCGATAAGAATACCGTTAAAGTACCGAATCGATAAGCAGTATCGGTAAGAGTAGTAATACCGTTAAAACCTTAACGATACCCATCCCTACACACACTTTCACATACACTCTCTCTCTCTCTCTCTCACTCACACACACACACACACACACTCTCTCTCACACACACACACACCGCATAAAATACTGCTCATATTTCTAACACTAACTCATGACACAGATTCATCCACATTACACTGATGAGAATTTAAGGAAAAATGTGTTTAAATGCCATGAAAATAATCATATAATATAATATAAAATATAAATATAATCATAGCACAAAAAAGTAGGGTTGATTTTTTTAATGTCAAATAATTTCAGATTTTTCTCTTTGGATTTGGTGGCAATATGCGAGTCGGGCATGATTTTGTGATGTACATTTGACAGCAGAATCAATGTGAGTACGTGTGTGTGTGTGTGTGTGTGAGAGTGCGTGTGTG
>NW_015541038.1:51153-62445 GCF_001515605.1 Sinocyclocheilus anshuiensis | reverse complement strand
TGTGTGTGTGTGTGAGAGTGTGTGTGTGTGTGTGAGAGTGTGTGTGTGCGTGTGAGAATGTGTGTGTGCGTGTGTGTGTGTGTGAGAGTGTGTGTGCGCGTTTGTGTGCGCGTGTGCGTGTGCATGTGTGTGTGTGTCTCCCACACACACACACACACACACTCTCTCTCACACACACACACACCGCATAAAATACTGCTCATATTTCTAACACTAACTCATGACACAGATTCATCCACATTACACTGATGAGAATTTAAGGAAAAATGTGTTTAAATGCCATGAAAATAATCATATAATATAATATAAAATATAAATATAATCATAGCACAAAAAAGTAGGGTTGATTTTTTTAATGTCAAATAATTTCAGATTTTTCTCTTTGGATTTGGTGGCAATATGCGAGTCGGGCATGATTTTGTGATGTACATTTGACAGCAGAATCAATGTGAGTACGTGTGTGTGTGTGTGTGTGTGAGAGAGAGAGAGAGAGTGTGTGTGAGAGTGTGCGTGTGTGTGTGTGTGTGTGTCAGTGTCCTCATTAAAGCATTGTGGAGTGTTTAGTTCTTGGTTCAGTTGAATGTGACTCTGTTCACGGCTGTTAAGCTGCTTATTTCTGCACTAAATCCTGTTTGAGACATTTTCTGCTGTTAACACTAAACCTGAGAAACACACACACACACACACACACACACACACACACACACACACACATAAAACACACTGTCATCAGGAATCACCATCACTGATAACTAACACTGATCGGCCGATAACCGATATCTCTAACCGATATTCACACTTTCATATATTGCTTATTAGTCATATGATAACAGATCTACTCTGATTGACTCTATTTGCATTTTAAATATAAAACCCAACCACAATATTTAAGTAACTTAATGAATCGCTAAATTAACTTCTATGAAAAACTTTATAAATATCAGCCATTTCTTCCAGTGTTGTTATTATTAACTAAAACTTTTTTTTTAAATTAGAAATGTTCCCTTCACAACTAACTGGAAAAAAAACATTTGTGAAGCTGAAGTACTAAATTCACCAAAACTAGATCTGAGATCAAAAAAATACGTTTGTAAGCTAAATGGAAATCTTTATTTAAAAGAAATTATAGTAAGACTTTATATAAATATTTAATTAAAAGTAGTATAACAAAAGTACTAATTAAGCCATTACAATAAATACTACAATAGTATATAAATTGTACTTAATAATGTTTTTTTTACAAGTTAGAAATGTGTAGCTATGTAAAATATACATATTTAAGAAGGTAATTTTAAATTAAATTTAATTGAATATATAACAACAACAAAAAACATAAAAACGGAAATGCATAAATAATTATACATATTATGCTTTTATAATTGTAGTCACTTATTATGGTCATTTTATTATTTTAATACAATTTTAGCATTAATTATATCGTATTTATTGATAATATTTATGTTATACCACTTATTCATATTTTAAATTAGCTTGCATTTTTTTATTTTCAGGTTTAATGTTATGCTTTAGTACTTTTGTCATATTTCATGTATATCTGTATGGATATCGGGCACACTAGCACACCGGACTCACCTGTGTCCAGCGCTGCAGGTGTGCTGCTGCAGGTGTTGCTGTGGTTCTGTCGGATCTCGCGGAAGAAGGTGAGGGTCTCCTTCAGGTTCTTCTTCAGGAACACGTTGTGTTTGTTGTAGTGGCTGAAGGCTCGGGTCAGCTCTCTGACCAGCGGGTTGTTTTTCTGCGGGTTCTCCATCCTGATCCGGAGCGAGTCCGCGTCACATATCCATCCGAACTCCCGCTGTTTCTGCAGAGACCCGGATCACCGCAGGACGGACCGAGCCGAGCCGAGCCGACACAACAACAACAACAACCAGCGGTGTGTGTGTGTGTCAGTGCATCAACACACACACACGCGCGCGCGACAGCCGCCTCCCGTTAACCGGGCCGATATCGGCGCTCGGGAGGCTCGACGAATGCGGTTCGGATCGGTAACACACACTCGGGCGGACTGGAGGCCGAACCGGGTCGCGGGTCGCAATTGGCGGCTGTTCAGCGGCTTTTTCCGCGCGAATGAGCGCCGATCATCGATAATCCCGGTGTTTGCGTCGGTTCGCCTCGGGAATGTTTCACATTTCAGCCCAAATACGGGAGGTTAAACGTTATAAATATCAGCCATTTCTTCCAGTGTTGTTATTATTAACTAAAACTTTTTTTTTAAATTAGAAATGTTCCCTTCACAACTAACTGGAAAAAAAACATTTGTGAAGCTGAAGTACTAAATTCACCAAAACTAGATCTGAGATCAAAAAAATACGTTTGTAAGCTAAATGGAAATCTTTATTTAAAAGAAATTATAGTAAGACTTTATATAAATATTTAATTAAAAGTAGTATAACAAAAGTACTAATTAAGCCATTACAATAAATACTACAATAGTATATAAATTGTACTTAATAATGTTTTTTTTACAAGTTAGAAATGTGTAGCTATGTAAAATATACATATTTAAGAAGGTAATTTTAAATTAAATTTAATTGAATATATAACAACAACAAAAAACATAAAAACGGAAATGCATAAATAATTATACATATTATGCTTTTATAATTGTAGTCACTTATTATGGTCATTTTATTATTTTAATACAATTTTAGCATTAATTATATCGTATTTATTGATAATATTTATGTTATACCACTTATTCATATTTTAAATTAGCTTGCATTTTTTTATTTTCAGGTTTAATGTTATGCTTTAGTACTTTTGTCATATTTCATGTATATCTGTATGGATATCGGGCACACTAGCACACCGGACTCACCTGTGTCCAGCGCTGCAGGTGTGCTGCTGCAGGTGTTGCTGTGGTTCTGTCGGATCTCGCGGAAGAAGGTGAGGGTCTCCTTCAGGTTCTTCTTCAGGAACACGTTGTGTTTGTTGTAGTGGCTGAAGGCTCGGGTCAGCTCTCTGACCAGCGGGTTGTTTTTCTGCGGGTTCTCCATCCTGATCCGGAGCGAGTCCGCGTCACATATCCATCCGAACTCCCGCTGTTTCTGCAGAGACCCGGATCACCGCAGGACGGACCGAGCCGAGCCGACACAACAACAACAACAACCAGCGGTGTGTGTGTGTGTCAGTGCATCAACACACACACACGCGCGCGCGACAGCCGCCTCCCGTTAACCGGGCCGATATCGGCGCTCGGGAGGCTCGACGAATGCGGTTCGGATCGGTAACACACACTCGGGCGGACTGGAGGCCGAACCGGGTCGCGGGTCGCAATTGGCGGCTGTTCAGCGGCTTTTTCCGCGCGAATGAGCGCCGATCATCGATAATCCCGGTGTTTGCGTCGGTTCGCCTCGGGAATGTTTCACATTTCAGCCCAAATACGGGAGGTTTGCGCTACCAGCCGCTGCCGCTGCTGCTCCGTTTGGCGACGCTCGGTGGGCGGGGCGCGACTGGTGCATGCTGGGAAATGCAGTCCTCTCGGCCTAGCGAACATAAACAAAGTGCGCACAAAAAAGACTACACTATTAGGAAATATTTAAATGCGTAATAAAATTATTTTGATATCAGCACACACCCCTGTCTAACTTTGGTCGCTGTGCGTATAGCATCCAGCTAATCTTTATCTTAAAAAAAGAAAAAAGTTGTGGAATTGTCACAACCTACTCTTTTTCAGAGAAGCAAAGGATTGTGGGTCATATGGTATAAACGCTGTGATGCACAGTCGGTGTAGTACACTACATGTATACTACAGTAAGTTTGTAGTAGCCTGGCGACCTCTAGTGGTTAAATCTGCTGTGAATCCAGCACTACTTCACATCCCCCACCAATTAAATCACTGCTTTTGTGATTATTTACCACATTTATGTTCTGTTTGCATTAATATACCCTAATATAAACAGAAATTTGACACAATGTTGTAAATCATCGGCTGCAAAGTTTATAAAAAGATGACTAATTAACTGGAATAAGAGCGTTATTTTATTGATAATGTAATTTTCAGCCTCGTTTTCATTCCCGTCAAAATGGCGCCACTCTAATCTACTAATAAAACGAATTGCATTTAAGCATACTGCACTGTTAACGCGATGTAAAAGTTCACATTACTAAACACATGAATTCCCCTAAAATACCCCTTCCTGGTTAAACTTTCAGTTTTATTAGTGAAGCTGAGTGATGTAATGGGAAGTGTGGACGTTACATGAAACAAACACATGCTCACACGATCATAAATAATAAATGTGTCTGAGGCAAAGCAGATCGATTGAGTGTAAAATTTTAAACACGCCCACCTGCGATAGCCCTCAACAGACCGCAAGCGTGAGGGGCGGGGCTTATGTTCAGAGACGCCCCGCCCACACGCGAGTCTAGCCACTCCGGGCGAACAGCGACACGCCCACCGCGCGATGCCCCGCCCACACTGGACTCAAGTAGACGCTCCGGACGCGCCGCTCACCGCAGTGTCACCTGAATACTAATAATATTAGTAATTAAATAATGTAAAATAATAAAAATTATTTATTTTAAAATAATAATTAAATAATTTAAAATAATAAAATTTATTTTAAAATAATACAATATTTAGAATAAAATATAAAAATATTTTTTTAAAATAAAAAACCCTTTTCTCTTGGGTTTATGGATGGTTTTTGAATTTTCCTGCAGGTTTTAAGCAGTTTTTATGACGCAGGTCTCTGAGGAGAGCCGCTCTAGGGTCAAAGGTCTTCAACACTGACCTGAGGAGCTCTGTGTGTGCTGTCAGTAAACACTAAACCGGTTCTGCGGAGCCGCCTAGCCTTTGGAAAGAGCTTTAAATAGCCCTAACTTGTTTTTACAGGGCTTGGTCACTCCTCAGTTGTTCTACTCTATATTCTGCAGGTCATGAAGTCAAGCCTATTTTTAGGATCACCGGCATTGTTTTTATTGATTTGTTTTTGCATTTAAAACTATTTTCATGACATTTAAGCACACACAACCCTAAATTATCACTGTTATAATGTCTCTTTAAAAACAATAGTAATTATGTTTTGGAAAATATTAAATTAAATAAACATTACTATATGTAAATATTTTGTATTTTAGTTTATATACTGTATATATATAATTTCATTACTAATATTAGTTTATTTTATATATGTATTCTAAAAAACATTTATTCTACAATACAATATACAATTCAATATAAAATGTTATATATTTAATAGTATATATTGTAAATATAATATGTATATAGTATGTAAATATAAATATAATTTTATTTTACTCCACTGGTTATTCTCATCACTGTTATACTTGTTTTTTAATTTGATTTTAATTGAGATATAGCTTTAAAAAACTATTTAATTGCAATAAAACATTATCATGATGTAGAAATACTTTATATATATATATTTTATAAATACTTTATTTCATGCTCTCTCAATATATTTTATCTAATTGGATTATAAATTAATATTTCTTTATTTTACAAATGTGTGCTATACATTTCAGTAATGAGAATTTGTGTAGAACCTTGTTTAATTTTCATAAAAAGAATGTTAAAATGCAAAAAAAAAAAATCATAATGGTCCTAAAAGCATGCTGAGAAAAATGAAAAGTCCTGTATTATTCTACTGATTTGTGCTGAAATGTGACCTTTGACCCCTGGTGATGAATAAGGCTGGATGCGGAGGTTTTTGAACCATCATAGCGCGTACTTTAGCCTTGTTTTACAGTAAAGACAACCTTAAATGAGAAACAACACTGTATAAAATAATGTTTTCTGTCAATATATCTGCTGTAAAAGTACTGTTCCGTACCTCAGAAGCACAAAACACACTACATTTTGATAGATGTATGACTAAAAAAATGATTTTTTGTACCTAAGACATAAAAACAAGTGCTAATTATTAATAAAACTATCCTGGTCTAAGAATTTGTACATATTTCTATTGGAAAGCAAAAAATACTGAATGACATTTATATGACTAGCAACATTGTGTAAAATAATATTTCTGAATATATCTGCAATTAAGCTTGTTTTTTTTTACTTGGAAGCATAAAACTAAGATTTATGTCTAAAACAAGAGAAGTATTTTGTCTGAAAAAAAAAAAATATATATATATATATATACTTTTTTTATATAAAAAATAGTTTTTAAATTATTTTATAAATTATTTTATTTTAAATAATTATTAAAATAATTTATTCTCCCCAAATAAATTTCTTGTTTTAAGAATGTTTAAATGTATTTATTTATTTATACATTTATAAATTTTATTAATGTGTAAAACACAAAAATAGACAAAGATACTGATGGAGAAAATGGTATTTCTGTGATGTTACGCTGTGTTTTTCAGACGCCGTAGAGGGTAACACAGTGTTTTTACTGTAGTACTGTGGTGCTTTGTTTCTTTTTCCACGTCCAGAGCGATCGAGCTCGTAATCAGCTGGCTTTCCTTTAACCTCAAACAGAGAAGCAGGAAGGATTCTTCAGACAATATCAGTCGGGGGTTTTCCTCTGTGTGCTGGAGAGCTGGAGTTGCGTCACTCGGGCTTTTGTTTGTTCAGCTCGTTCTTCTGAGGAAAGAGAGAGTGAATGCTCCTGATAACAGTACTCATAGATCTGGCGTGTGGTTTTAGTGGACACTGGAGCAGCTTCTTCAGAGGTTTATAGCTGCTGCTGATTCAGAGCCGGTGATTTCGGGGTCTTGGGCTGTTATATCAGTCTACTGGAGATCTTCATGATGCTTCCCGGATCTTTAGCTTTTGGTTTTTGTGTCTTTAAAGCACCATAAAACTTAAAAAGGTTTAACCATTAAATCTGTCCTGTTTCCACATTGGTGTTTTATCAGTCATAACTTAATATTTTTAATCTAAAACCATATTGTATCTGATCAGCAACTTCTAATTAATGAAGGAATGACAAAAAACGTCAGGTTTGGAATGTTATATTACCGCATTTACCCCTTTTTATTATTTATTATTTTTTTATTAAACATTTAAATTATATTTTCAATTTCGAAAATACTTTGAAAAGCTCACACTCAACACTCACTCACTCACTCACTCACTCACAGTCTCATACACACACACACACACACTCACACACTCTCTCTCACACACCCCCCCACACACTCACACACACACACACACACTCTCTCTCTAACACACACACACACACAGAGCCGCTGGAATGTCAAGCATGCCTGACGACACACACATTCCTGCAAGCACACTGACAAAAGATGGACAAAAGAGGCCGAGACACAAACCGCATGCAGACGTGTCCCGTGACATCATCACACGCATCTCAATCAGCCGGAGACGAATATCAGCGTTATTCCGGTTCCTCTAGTCTAGTGTGTCTGTCACTCGCTGCTGTTTTTGATGATTTCACTGTGACTGAAAGCAGTATGAATTTCTCTGTAAACCGTCTTTTGTGTAAATATCACTTTCAATATGACGAGGTTATATAAGATGTGTCTGACGAATGATTTACACGAAAATCGTTCTGCTGCTGCTTCCAGTAAACATGACCATTTGCTTGAAATCATTGATTCGTTTTCTGTGGATTTAAAGTCTCTTGTTCCAAATCCAAAACATGTACAAGAACGAAATCTCTAAAGTAGGGATGGGCGATATTTCTTTAAATTGATATTTAATAATTGTTTGATATGTAATAAATTAATGCTATTAATCTTAAATGATGTTAAATGTAGTATATCGATATAATAAATATACATGATTTTATTTCATTATATCTGTAATGTAATATCATATATAATGAACCAACTTTGTAAATATTAATTTGTTAAATATTTACATTAATATTGAATAACTGTTTATGTAATAATCAGTGGTATTAATTTTAAATCATGTTAAATATATTATTTTATATTTATATTATATTAACATAACATAATATTAATTATATTAATATAATTAACATATTTAATATTAGTAGTTAATATATTACATATTTAAATTATTACTTCATTTCACATTTAATGAATACTATTAATATGAAATAATATTCTTTTATATTTATATATTTATTCATAATATTATATGAACATAATATTAATTATATTAATAATATATTAACATTTAATTAAATATGTAATATATTAAATATTACTGTATTTCACATTTAATAAATACTATTAATATGAAATAATATTAAATATAATAATATGATTAACCTACATTGTAAATATTTTAAATTAATGTAATTGTTTAAAATGTAATAAATGTAATATTACATACTGTTAAATATATGATTTATACTATTAAAATTAACATATTTAATATTAGTGTTATTAATATGTTAAATACCTAAATAGTTTTTTCATATTTAATAAAAAATACTATAATATACTATAATATATCAAATTAACCTACACTGTAATTATTGTGATGATTTTAATGCTTTTATGTAAGTAAACAGTGCTCTATTTGACCATATAATGTGATATTGGTGAATATAAATTAGAATGATTAAATATAATTAAAAATATATATATCTATATAATAACTTTAACTAGATTCTGGCTAGTTTTTGCTCTTTGTACAATATTGTACTCCATAATAACAGTTTAGGATGGTTTACAGTGATGGATGGTCGCTGATGTTGGTGTTCGGTCTCGTTCTCCAGGTGGCCATAAAGTCGATCCGTAAGGAGAAGATCCGAGACGAGCAGGATCTGATGCACATGCGGCGCGAGATCGAGATCATGTCGTCTCTGGCTCATCCGCACATCATCAGCATCGATGAAGGTACAGCATTCACACGCACGCAGAGCTCTTTGTTCTCATTATGCAATCGAGACGAACCCCAAAAAGCGCTTTAGTGTGCTTCAGCGCACCACAATGAACACCTCGTTAACATAACCTGCTCGTCAGCACTGCTGTCTTTCTCTCTCTGAATAAATGTAACGGTCAGAAACAGGCCTGACTGTGTTGATGCTGCATATAGCGGTGTAACGTGATTGGTGTGTTTCAGTGTTCGAGAACAAGGAGAAGATCGTGATCGTGATGGAGTACGCCAGTAAAGGAGATCTGTACGACTACATCTGCGACAAACCGCACATCTCTGAGAGCCAAGCCAGACATTTCTTCAGACAGATCGTCTCTGCTGTACATTACTGCCACCGGGTCAGAACACACACTCATCCGCATTAAAACCATATCACAATCTCACTGCTTTAGTTGATTTTTTTGTAATGCGGAATAATTTGATACATTGTAACATTTGATACATTGTAACTTTTGATACATTGTAACTTTTGATACATTGTAACTTTTTCTGTTTCTGTATAGTTGTTTCCTATTGTAAAATGTTTTAAAATACAATATTTAGACGTTTGATTTCAGCAGATTTAAGCTTAAGGTTCGATGCTATAATATATTTTTAAAATATTATTAAAAAGTAAAACAGACGTATAATATCAGCCATCATAATGGTCATCAGCTATAAAAATATTTATATTTAATTATCGGCTTCATGAAAGCACTATAACGATCACTAAAACTAAAAACATTTTCTTTACTTGAAATAAAATAAAAGATAACTGAAATTAAAATATATATTTTTTTAAAACAGTAAACTGAAATACGAATTACTAAAAACTAAATAGACAAATAATAATAAAAATGACAAAAAAGCACAACAAAATTACAAATTTAAACTTAAAAATAAAAACTTAAACTAAAAACTATATTAGCATAATAATGATACTAAAATAACACTGCTGTAATTTCTATTCTTTAATGTCTGAGGTTACGGAAATAAATTAAAATGTTAAGAAATGATTTTATTCCACTTATCTTTTTTTGCCAACATTTCTAAATTCTGTTTAGTTTAAATACTAATAAATACTTCTGATAAATACTAATGATAAATACTAATAAATACTTTTAAATACTTCTGTTAAGTTGAAATACTAAAATAACTATAATTACACTTTTTAAAAAATATTAAAAATGATAAAAACAACAAAATTACCAATTTAAACTTCAAAATTAAAACTTAAAATTAAAAAATGAAAATATAAAAATAAAGACTAATTCAACATATCAATTAAAAACAAAATAACACTGCTATAGTTTCTATTTAATGTCTGAGATAAATGAAATCAAGATTTAATTAAAAAAAACTTATTTCAGTTATTTATTTTGCAAAATTTCTCATTTTTGTTAAGTTTAAGTACTAAAACTGAAAAAATAAAAATGACAAAACCACAACAAAATTACAACTTAAAACTTGTAACTTAAAAATTAAAACTTAAAAAAAATTGCATAAAATGTACCTAAAATTTAAATTCTAAAATTAAAACACTGAATTTTGATTTACTAATTCAAAATAATAATAATAAAAATTATAATAGTATATAAATGATACTAAAATGCTAGTATTCTGCGGTATTTCACTTGTTATTGTTGTAGAAGCCTTAACAAGTATCTGTCAACTGCAAAGATCAGCAAGACTAAACATTAGTCAAACGCCATGTGAGCATTTCTCAGAGTCTGGAGAACTAGCCAAAGTCTCCAGCAGTGTTCAGACAGAAACCCAGCAGCTCACTGAGAGCGGGAACGCAGGATTGCATAACACGCATTACCCTCCGCATGGACGAGCACAAAACAACACTTCAAGACCGTGTGAAGAACAAACAAACCCAGGAAGGTGCTAAACCAGACAGGTTCTGGTTTAAAATGCAGTGTTTAGCATGATAATACAGTTACTCGTGAGACATGGAGTTGTAGGCGTGGCCGCAGTGTTTTTGTCTCTATGTTAAATGACCTGAAGGGAGACGCGCTTCGCCTCCTGCTGAGAAACACATTCCAGCGCCGACGGTGACCCAAATGCTCCCGCCGTGCCCTTATTTAGAGCTCGTCACACTGAAGCCCTTTCACAGTGTTGTCACTCAGAGGAAAGTCTGGGGATTTTGAGATGTGCGTGTCATCTAGTCTGCGTTACGAAAGTGTTCCCTCCCAACACCAGACGCCGTTGATCACTGGATCATTTATTAAAGCGGTAACCCACGGTGAAACCCTCTGTGATTGCTTTTATAAAATGACACGGATAGCAGTATTATAAAAGCTGGCAATGTAAATACATGGCAGACGTTTAACGTTCATTAGCCTGTGTTTGGTTGGCAAGCGACATAAAAACTCAAGAGTATTAACCCAACTGTGTGTCAATCTAAGGGGCTGTTTACACCTGGTCACTTCATGCGTTTTGTCTGATCGGATAGCTATCAGATCGTGAAAAGACCAGGTGTAAATGCCCTC
>NW_015541038.1:38559-50945 GCF_001515605.1 Sinocyclocheilus anshuiensis | reverse complement strand
AATGCATCTGGTTGTTGAAACCACATATGCAAATTTTACTCCTCCCAAAACGTTAAAATAATAAACGTGTGAGCGTGTTATAGGCTATATGACATTAGTCAGACTGCGCTAATGCAACACGCATCGCTGCGGACGAGTAGCTGAGTATCTCTTTAGCAAGCCGATGCGCAAACTGCGGCGAATTAAACAAAGTAATACGCAGATGGTCAACACACAATCATCGTCATTTAAAGTAGTAAGACAAACTTATCTCTCCAGTGCTGATGCCGCGCGCTCTCCTATTGCGGTCTTTGATCTTGAAATGAGCTGATAATTAATAAAATGCAGCGCTTATCTTTTGATTTCGTTGACGTGAACTCCGTTAAATTTAAATATAGCGCGGGAATTGAAGATCGGATTTATATCCGTTTTGCGACGACACATTTATGCGGCCAAGTGTAAATGGAAACGTTTTAACAAATCAGATCAGCGAAAACGCATGAAATGACCAGGTGTAAACAGGCCCCAAGTCATTAGATCTGTTTCACCAAATATAACAGGTGTAGTTTTCTAAATATCTGTTTTTCAACAGAACGGGATTGTTCATCGTGACCTGAAATTGGAGAACATCTTGCTGGACGACAACTGCAATATAAAAGTACGTTCGGGACAGAATTAATTTTTAATTCGTGAAGGTTTTACAACTAGTTCATGGGACCTCATTTAAGAATCAGCAGCAGAATAAATGTTTGTTTTATTATTTAATTGATGTTGTAAACCAGGAGTGTCCAATCCTGCTCCTAAAGGAGCGACGTTCTGCAGAGTTTAGATCCAACCAGCCCCAAACACACTTGCCTGCATGCTTCTAGTAATCCTGAAGACCAGTGGTTCCCAATCCTGGTCCTGGAGAGCCACCAAACACACCTGATCCAGGATTGAAGACCTTGATTAGCTTTGAGTTTCATTAGGAATGGAGATAAACTCTGCAGGACAGTGCCCTCCAGGATCAGGATCAGACAACCCTATTGTAAGCCGTTTTCTCTTTCAGAGTCTGTTTGAAACGTTATCTCTGATACTTCTGTTTTACCTGGCGTTATTACAAAAGAGGCTGTAAAACAAACACCCAATCGAAACTTGCGTGAGATAACGGAACAAATCTACTTACAGCTATAAAACTTGCACAGCGAAAGGACAACGGCCGCTAGATGAGAAGCACTGATGGAAACTGTTTTTGGAATCTGTTTTTCAGATCGCTGACTTCGGGTTGTCGAACCTGTACCAGGGTGATAAATTCCTGCAGACGTACTGCGGCAGCCCTCTGTACGCTTCGCCCGAGATTGTGAACGGCAGGCCGTACAGAGGACCGGAGGTGGACAGCTGGTCTCTGGGCGTCTTGCTGTACACTCTGGTTCATGGAGCCATGCCTTTCGATGGACAAGACCACAAGAACTTGGTCCAGCAGATCAGCACCGGAAACTACCGCAAACCCACCAAACCTTCTGGTGAGGCTCTTAAAAGATTCAACCGAGACCTCCTTTGTGTACCGTTTGCCCTATATTTAAACCGAGACATGAAACTAGTTTCCTGTGTTTGTCGAAGGTCCAGACTTGGCTCTTTCAACCATACCATGTAGCAGTTTTATAGCTGGAGCTTATCTATTCCTACAAGATAACATTCTGAATTGCGTGGTTTCAGTCTGTTGACCATGGCAGTCTCATAAATTTGAGTTCCCCTGGGACTGTCAAGTTCACACCGGCAGCAACTTTATTGCCAGAGGTTGGCTGGTCACCATGCTTGTTGGGTGTAGTGGCTTGATGAGGTCCAATTCCTCACATGGTTCTTAATGCATAATTTTTAGCTATGTTTCTACATAGGGCTGAGTAAACTGCCCAGAGCAACATGAACTATTCTTGCGAAGAAGTGTTCCTGGAGGGACACCAACAGTACACATTTTGGATGTCTCCTTTACCCATTTCAGGTCTTGGAGTCTCTACTAACAAGTTGATGAGTTGAATCGGGTGTGTTTGATTGGTTAAAGATATGACCGTTTTGTGTAGGGCTGTCAAAATGGCTGAAAAACTAAATTCGAATTTTGTACTTAAATAATATTAAAATTCGAATTCTATTCGAATTTAAAATGCATAATTTCAGTAACGGTGAAGAATAGCTTTTGGCTTCTCTCCTGAGGCCACAAGAGGGCGCATTGAGCAAAATATTACTAATGCACGTTTATTCAAAGCATAAGATAACGACTATCTGTGAAAAGAAGTGCATAATGTTTAAAATAATGTTTATAAACCAATTATAATTAATGAAGTTGCTTAAACAACTATAAACAAAACAGCATCATGTATGTATGCATACATGAACTTAATACAAAGGGCGGAAAGCCAGTCACACAGAGTACATTTTTCATTTAAAAACATGATCCAGTAGGATGGGAAAAAAACCCACCATAAAGTCTCGATATATGTTTTTTTCAAAGTTAAACTTGCATTAATTTTACATGGCTTTCTAAACATGCGGCTCTTTTGTGCGAGATCCGAGTGCAACGGTGATAGATGTCCCTCTAGAAAATGTGATAAATATGTGTTCTGTGTGAATGGCTTGGTTTCAGTTTTGATGTAAACAAGATCTTCTCCGCATTGATGTTCTCTTTTCCCGCAATATTTTTAATGAACAATGCAGCAGCGCCGCATCTAGTGGGTTCAACTGGATACGTTAGGCTAACAAAAACATTAAAATGCAATGACACTTACATTGTCATCGCATCTCGTGCGCCGCTGATAAGGCTGCCTCCTTAACGCGTCACCATGCTTGTTGGGTGTAGTGGCTTGATGAGGTCCAATTCCTCACATGGTTCTTAATGCATAATTTTTAGCTATGTTTCTACATAGGGCTGAGTAAACTGCCCAGAGCAACATGAACTATTCTTGCGAAGAAGTGTTCCTGGAGGGACACCAACAGTACACATTTTGGATGTCTCCTTTACCCATTTCAGGTCTTGGAGTCTCTACTAACAAGTTGATGAGTTGAATCGGGTGTGTTTGATTGGTTAAAGATATGACCGTTTTGTGTAGGGCTGTCAAAATGGCTGAAAAACTAAATTCGAATTTTGTACTTAAATAATATTAAAATTCGAATTCTATTCGAATTTAAAATGCATAATTTCAGTAACGGTGAAGAATAGCTTTTGGCTTCTCTCCTGAGGCCACAAGAGGGCGCATTGAGCAAAATATTACTAATGCACGTTTATTCAAAGCATAAGATAACGACTATCTGTGAAAAGAAGTGCATAATGTTTAAAATAATGTTTATAAACCAATTATAATTAATGAAGTTGCTTAAACAACTATAAACAAAACAGCATCATGTATGTATGCATACATGAACTTAATACAAAGGGCGGAAAGCCAGTCACACAGAGTACATTTTTCATTTAAAAACATGATCCAGTAGGATGGGAAAAAAACCCACCATAAAGTCTCGATATATGTTTTTTTCAAAGTTAAACTTGCATTAATTTTACATGGCTTTCTAAACATGCGGCTCTTTTGTGCGAGATCCGAGTGCAACGGTGATAGATGTCCCTCTAGAAAATGTGATAAATATGTGTTCTGTGTGAATGGCTTGGTTTCAGTTTTGATGTAAACAAGATCTTCTCCGCATTGATGTTCTCTTTTCCCGCAATATTTTTAATGAACAATGCAGCAGCGCCGCATCTAGTGGGTTCAACTGGATACGTTAGGCTAACAAAAACATTAAAATGCAATGACACTTACATTGTCATCGCATCTCGTGCGCCGCTGATAAGGCTGCCTCCTTAACGCACACCTAAAATTAAAATGCAATGTTTTTGCATTCGAATGTGGATTTTTATTTTAAATTCGACGAATATTTTAAATTCGAATTTTTTTTGACAGCCCTAGTTTGGTGTGCCTCCAGGAACAGGGTTGGGAAACGCAGTTTCGGGATACTGTTCACTGTTTGTGCTCCCATGCTTTCATTCCCATTAGTAGTCAAAACACGGCATTGCTGATCATTTGTATAGTTACATAAAAATGTGCTACATTGTTGGACACGCCTGCTTTGCACTGCCAACAGTCCCTCACGTTGCTAACTCTTACTGAAAAAGGATGACTTCCAGAAGCCACAAACCAGTCGGTTTGCATGCAGCTTTGAAATCTGTGATGTTGAAGGCCAAGGGTGTCCAGTCCTGCACCTGGAGGGCCACTTTCCTGCAGAGATTAGCTCCGACACACCTGCCTCTAGTGATCCTGACGACATTGGTGAGTTGGCTTGGGCAAGTTTAATTAGAGCTGGAGCTAAACTCGGCTGGAAGGTGGCCCTCCTGGGGCAGGACTGGACACCCCTGTTGTAGGCCATACATTTGTAGCATCAATCCTAATCCTTTTTGTCGCCCCACAGATGCGTGTGGTTTGATCCGCTGGATGTTGATGGTAAACCCAGTGCGTAGAGCTACTTTGGAAGAGATCGCGGGTCACTGGTGGCTCAACTGGGGCTATCAGTTCCCTCTACTGGCTCAGAGTGAACCTGCAGCTGCGGATGAGGAGCCAGGACATGCGGCCGCAGCGTGTCAAACCGGTGGCCCGACTCGTATTGTGGACTGGCTACGCCGCACCTCTCGTCCACTTCTGGAGAGCAGCTCTAAGATGCGCTGCCTGTTGCGGACAGGCGGGGCCACCGGAGGAGAACCAGTCCAGCGACAGCGCTCCATACGCAGGTCGCGCAAAGAAAACAACGTCTCGCAGAGCATGCAGGAAGCTCCTCGCCCATCTAAAGGAATTCTGAAGAAGCGGGGCAGCTTGAAACAGAAGGCGCCCAGTGAATCCCAGGCTACACCCTTGGAGGAGAAGAGCCAGAACGCTTTGGCGCCGTCTGTCCTTCCTCCACCTCCTAAAGGCATCCTGAAGAAGCCTTCGGAAGGCGAGTCAGGCTATTATTCCTCTTCTCCGGAGAGCTCCGGACAGACTCTTGGGAACCCAGAGCCACACCGCAAGGGCATCCTCAAACGGCACGGCAAGTTTTCCGGCGGCCTGCAGGAATTCAGCTCACTGGATCAGCTTGCACCCTCCTCACCCACGGTGGTCAACAGATCCCGACCGAGCGGCGCCATCAGCGAGGACAGCATCCTCTCCTCGGAGTCCTTCGACAGACTTGACCTACCTGACCGCGAGATTCCAGTCGCCCCAATGGAGCGACCAGCAGGTGGACGGAGGATGCGAGGATGCGTGTCCGCTGACAATCTCCTTGACTTGAGGGAAGGGTCTCGGTATCAGGGACACTGGGAAATGGACATGGCCTGCTACCGCGCAGAAGTGTCCGATAGCGTGTTTTCAATTTCTGACTGTGAAAACGTCACTCAGACTTACAAACAAGCCTTGGGAGCAACTGCTAGCTGAAACGCACAGGGACTGTGATGTTCAGAATCTGTCAGAGATGATGCAACTCCAGTTGTGCTTGGAAAAGGAACCTGGTTGGTAGCAAGGAACGTACTTGGAAATGTTCTGGAGCAATGCCATGGTTTAGAGCAGTGGTTCCCAATTCTAGTCCTGGAGAACCCCCAACACTGTCTCCCTATTCAAACACACCTGATTCAACTCATCAGCTCATTAGTGAAGACTCCAAGACCTCAAATGTGTGTGTCAGATAAGAGAGACACCAAAACCGTGCAGTGTTGGGGGTTCTCCAGGACCAGGATTGGGAACCACTGGTTTAGACGACCGGACGTCCTTAGCGGCAGACTCGTTTAGGACATTCATTTCATTCTGAGGAAACCGGAGTTTGTGTTGCATTTGCAACATGCAAAATGGTAGACTTGGTTTGAGAAAAGTGCCTTTTATTTCGTCAGCTGCCTTGCTCCCAATGATGAACAACTGATTAGTTATTCTTTGAAATGTTTGTGGTTTTTAAATGATTGTTTAGGGAGTTGGCTAGTCAAAAAATACCAAAGATGACTCATTATAAAGTTGTGAATTTAGTTCGTTTTAAAGGTGAATATTGGTGCTGCGGATACAATAAACTACTGTCTGTTTATGACTTTATGTAGTCCAGACTTTAGCTTTGCATCTGTTTCAGGGTAAGAACATTTGAATGGTAAGAACGACTTCCACGTCGCTGTTTATTAGGATGGTAAAATACACTGTGACCTTTAAAAGCAAACTAAAAGTTCTCCTCAAATTGAGAAATATGTTGAAATGGTGCGATTTACTGTTTTTGCCATCCGGATGTTAAAAACTGTGTGCTTAATACTATTTAAGAAGGGGAAGGAATGGTATTTGAGTGTCATAGCGGGGTGTTTGGGCTTCATCAGTAAATCTAACCTCTTCATACAGTATTTCAGTCTGTAGGGCTGCTCGGGAGTTTCATGGCTTGAGATAACCCGGGTAATTAGGTGTTTTTCTTCTGTTTGGTGTCATATTTTGTTCGAGTTCATGCATGTTTATTTGCCAAAGTGCCTGATATATCTGTCCTGATGTCTCTTTGAATCAGTGGACCAATAAAACAGCACAAATGAAGTGGAAAATGCTCTCTGGCTGTCGGCTCTTCTGTACCCATCATAATCTTCTGGATAACCATTAATGACATTTACACTCGATAGTATGTGAGAACCGTGTTGCAGCTTTTTTACTCATGAATTTGAAAGTAATTAAGGCAAACAGTATGCAACAAATGCGTTGTGCTGTTTTGAAGTGGAAGTATGACCCGAAGTTACTAAACCCAAATATTTGATTAATTTTGGAGCAACTGTAGATGTTCTAATTGATAATAATACAAATGTTATGAGGATAATTTTTAATCAATGTTCATAACTTAAATTAAAAATAATTATTGATCACTAAATTCATTAAAATAAAAATTAATTTAAATAAATTATTAAATACATTTCTAAGTTCTATTCAGTTCAATTATTAATCAAATCGAACCAAATGAGTTTTTCTCCCTGTTCAGAGACTGTAATTAATTTAGTCTTTTAAGTTTAATTACATATTTTTTAATTATATATGGGTTTTTTTTCTTAAGGTGAAGTTCATAAATTCAAATTTAAATGAATTACTAATCAATCAATAAAAATAAATACACAAAACCAATTTTAAATAAATTGCTAAATTATTTCAAATTTTAATTAAGTACGTATTGAGTCACAGTTGTGTTCACTTACACTAATGTGATTAAATGAGGCTTTGATTCCTGTCTCGGTTCTCATTTTTAATCACTTTATTTTGTGAATAATAATGTACTTATAGAAAAGTGCAGATAAACTGAATAACCGATGTAGTTTATTGCAGATTCTCAGTTCAGGCTGAGTAAAGTGTGTCTGTGTTAGCAACAGTAACTAAGCGTGCGGTGCTCGTTTCAGCAGCACAATGCAGATGTGAGGCTTCAGGGCGGCAGACGCTGATATCCAGTGATTTAGTGCTGAAACCGGAGCGCAGACGAACAAAAGCACGCCTGACCCGCCCTGACGTCCAGCACACAAAGAGCAGATCAGAGAGCTGCTGACGGCAGCGAGAGCTCAGAGCCATGCAGGAGTGTGTGTGTGTGTGTGTGTGTGTGTGTCTGACCTCAGAGCCACATTATACAGCATCATTACTCATATTCATAATACAATTACACGTGTCAATAAATAATAAAATGCATTAATAATAATTATAATAAGCTGAATTAATTTTTTTTAAATAAAAGAAATTAAAAAGTAATAAATAAATAGTATTAAATAAATCAATAAATTATTAATATTATTAAAAATGTAAATAAATAATAAAATGCATTAATAATAATTATAATAAGCAGAATGAATTTTTAAGAAATAAAAATAAATTAAAAATTAATAATTAAATAATAAAGCCAGGGTCATTATAAATTAATAAGCAGATTTGTTTAAAAATCAGCCGAGCAATATTTTAGTTAACAAAAACTAAAAGCATAAAAAAAGCATTTTCTTCACTTGAAATAAAGTAAACATTAACAGAAAAAAATACAAAATTACAACAACTTTAAAATTAAAACGAAAACAAAATATAAAAAAATAAAATCTAATGCAAAATATTAACAAAACTATAGAATATTAAAATAACACTGATTACTATTGATGAGCAACATTGAAACTCACTGCATTAATATAAATATTATTTATATACTGTTATACTATTTATTAATATTTTGAATTAGCTTTTATTTGAATATTTTTATTTTCATTTAGTAATGCGCTTTTCTCATTTTTAAGTTTTTCACTTTTTATATTTATAAAAAATTATTTAAAAATTTTAAAGCCTAAAATTTATATTTTAGGCTTTAAGAATTAAAGATAATGATTTTTAATGTTTTAGTTTCAATTAATAACAACAACACTGCTTCAAATGCACAATAGGTTTAATGTTTTTTATATTTAAATTTAGCATTATTTTATTTTAGTGTTTTCTAGGTTTTTATATATTGTTTATATATTTTTATATTTTATAGGTTTTTGTTTATATATTTCTATATAGCTTTATTTTATTTTTTATTTCCATTTTAGTTTTAGTAATTTTAATACTTCAACAAACTTATTTTATTTCATTTTTTTAATTTACATTTTAGTATTTAATCTAATATTTATATTTCCTTCAAATGTAGGTCATCCAATCAGAATATAAAAGTTGAAAATATCAAGCTAGAGGCGCAATAGGGCTGCTTACTAGAACTAGAGGATTGTCAAAGTGTGCCTGTATGCTAGCTTTTGGGGCTAATATTACCCACAATGCCTTGAATAATGAAATAATTTTACAACTGTTTAAAATAAACATGAAAGAAGTTCAGAGTTGCCACAGCAGTTTTCCCAAACCTAAAAGCAACCTGAGGAAAAGCGGGTCACATGACGTTACCAGGATCTCTGGGACGGTATCAGTGTGATACCGTTAAGAAAAAAAATACCGTTAAGATGGAGCGGCATTTACTACACAGAGCCGTAGTTCACTGACAAGCTACAAAAAAATCGCGTTCAAAATCGGCAATGAATCGCCTGCGATTAATATCTCCATACTCAAATCCCAGATGGCCAGACAGTGATTCAGCTAAAATATTAGTGTCTGAGACACTGTGAGCACGGAGACTTTTTTCCCCAGTGTATTGACTTGCACGGGTTAATTGTTCACCACAACACTAGTAATGTGCACTAAAAAGTAAGTAGGGTCATTTTTGATTTCATGACGACTAATCATTTTTAATACCATTGGCAAAACTACCACAAACTGTATAGCATACTGCCATATAGATATTTTAATATTTAAAAAAAAAAATTGTACATCCATTTTTTTCAAGGCAATCATTATTTCAAGTTTTGAAATTTGTTTAATCCAAGTCTTCTAAAAAGACACATTCTCTTTATATGATGAACAGATTTTAATATAGGCTTTTATTTACATACATATAAAAATTGATCAATTACCATAACAAAAATCTCAATCTTAAACATTTACTCATTCTGTGTATTTGTGTCTTTAAAATAGGGTAACTTTGTTGCAAAAGCTTACAGCACAAGGAAGCTTGATTTCAAATTTGATTTCAAACTGAATTGAATTTCAAAAAAAGACAAGTACATATTCAGTAATAAAATTATAAAACAAATGACCTCAATTCTGTTGAGGTATCCGAAGTATGACAATACTGAATTTTTATAAGCAGTGATTTAAAGGGTTAGTTCACCCAAAAATGAAAATTAGTCTTTATTTTTTTAAATTACGGTTGGATATCTTTATTGGCTACTGAAGTGCCGTCAAAGGTTTGAATATAATTCAAATTGTGGGCGTACTCAGTAACGAACTATGATTTAAAAGTAACGAAGTAGATTATTTTGCTCAATTTGTACTTAAGTACAAGTAAAAGTACAGCTTTAAAAATATACTAAAAAAAGTACAAGTACCCGAAAAAACTACAGTAACGTGAGTAGTTGTAATTCGTTACCTTCACCACTGATTAATACAAGTTCCCAGTCTTATGAATTCAACCAAGAAAAAAATACTGTTTTTACAATTGCTTGCTAAATTATGAAAACCCTTTTCCGCCATAGAATAAAAAAAAATGTTTATATACAGTGGGTACGGAAAGTATTCAGACCCCCTTAAATTTTTAGCAAATGGCTGCAATATAACAAAGAGTGAAAAATTTAAGGGGGTCTGAATACTTTCCGTACCCACTGTATATATATATATATATATATATATATATATTTGCGACTTCTCACAATTCTGACTTGTTTTCTTGCGATTCTGAGTTTATATATGACTTTATAATCAAAATTGCAAGATATAAGAACTCGCAATTCTGCGGAAAAAGTCAGAATTGTCATATATAAACTCACAATTGGAAGAAACTTGTGAGATAAAATGTTTTTTACAATTACCTTTATTTTTTTATTCCGTACTTGGAAAAATAAACAATTGTGGAATGTAAACTCTGAACTGTAAGAAAATAAGTCATAATTCCGAGACATAAAACTTGGAATTCTGAAAAAGAAAATCTCTCTAATTTGTGTTTATGTTTAGCAATTATGACTTTTTTCTCAGAATTGCGAGAAAATCCGAAATGTGAGATTTATTTTTCTAAGGCAAAAACCAAAAAAACAGCATTGTGAGACAAAATCACATCAGATGTAAAAGACATTATTTTCGTCATCTTTAAGAAAAATTGTTTCTTTCCCCATCTAATCAATTCTTCATTAATAAAACCAAGATTATATAAATTTTTCTCATTAAATATCCCATTTCACTCATCATGGAAGTCAAATTAATTGAAAACAGCAACATTTCATGCCGAGGTTTAAAGGGGTCATATGATGCGATTCCAATTGTTCCTTTCTCTTTGGAGTGTTACAAGCTCTTGAGGGGCGTAACATTTCCGTCACACGCTTGAGGTATTCGGCCAATCACAACGCACTGGATAGCTGGCCAATCACAGCACACCTCGCTTTTCAGACCGATGAGCTTTGTAAAAATCGACCGTTTCAGAAGGCGGGGCATAGAGGAGAAACAATAATGTACAGTATGTGGAAAATAATGTGTTTTTTGAACCTTAAACTGCATAAACACATTTCATTACACCAAATACACAAAATAATGTTATTTTTAGCAACATCATATGACCGCTTTAAATCCACACGAGCGCTTGAATAAAACCAAACCGTTCTGAACTTTATACAACATGATTTTATTACCTCGTAACTCAAGTTTTAACCAACTTTAGTCCAAAAATATGAACATTGCATTACTGCAAAAACTGTGAAATACACTGCAACACAAACTGATGGCGTTCTGATGAGAGTCCGCGGCTCAGTGGAAGCTCATGGCAGGCGTAGCGTCCTCCAGGTCGCGTGACTCAGCGCTCTGCAGCTCGCGCTGGATCTCGGACGACATCTGCGCATGCGTCTGGCACTTCAGCAGCTCCAGCAGTGCCTCCTTCTGTTCGGAGGACAGGTCAGCTTTGTAGCGCTGCACTAGCGTCAGCAGGCTCTGGTGCCACAGCACTGGCAGCATCCGTCTGTCCGCGCGGAACAACAGGAAGTGTGCGATCAGAGCGTCCAGCACGCGGAAGGGCAGCGCGTACTTCTTATCCAGCAGCAGCCGCAGGAAAATACTGTTGGCTCCGTTGTACTCCATCTCTGCAATTTTCAGCATGGCGGCGCTGCAACGTATAACGGCGGATTAGTAGCACGCAAAAACTACAATTACGAGAATAAAGTCGTATCATCGTGAGATTGAAGTCGTAATATTTTGTGGATAAAGTCAAAACTTTAATCTCAAAATATTACGTCTATAATCTCAAAATATTACAAATTTAATCTCTCAAAATTACTTTTCTCGCAATTTTGACTTTATTCTCAAAATATTCCAAATTTAATCTCATGTAAGACAATTCTCTCATTGCTATGACTTTATTTCCGTAATTTTTAATTTATGCTCTAAATTAATTATAAATTTAATCTCATAGGAATTTATTCTCATATTAATCCGACTTTTTCTCATAATTTTTAATTTATTAAAATATTTTTATAATTTCACAATTCTGTAATTTTAAATTTATTCTCGAAATATTACAACTTTAGTCTTGTTTTCCTACGACTTTGTTATGGTAATTAAAATATTACGACTTTAATCTCAAACTATTACAATTTTAATTTCATATAAGACTTTTTTCTCATATTCTCAACTTTTTCTCATAATTTTGACTTTATTCTCAAGATATACATTTTATCTTATAAGACTTTATTCTCGTAATTTTTACTTCATTATGAAAATATCACAAGTTTAATCTTGTATAAGACTTTATTCTCATCCTAGACTTTTTCAACATCATTTTTAATTTATTAAAATATTTTTATAATTTCACAATTCTATGACAGGTTTAGTGTT
>NW_015541038.1:34382-38527 GCF_001515605.1 Sinocyclocheilus anshuiensis | reverse complement strand
AGACAGACAGACAGACAGACAGACAGACACACACACACACACACACAGAGAGACACACACAGAGACACACACAGAGACACACACAGAGACACACACACACAGACACACACAGACACATTAAATATGCACTAATTTATATAGACACTGGCAGAGGCGCGGGAAGATGTTTTCGGTTGGGGGTGCTGTGTGTGTCCGTACTGGGGGGATTTTTTATATTTTTTTTTAATCTGAAATTTGCTTTTGCACCATTATCTGCTTGTATTAAAGTTAATCTTGTTCGCATTCTGTATAGTTCATGTCTGATACCACGCGCCAGCGTCACGTGTTCATGAGGATTAAGCTAATCATCCCATATAGAAAACATCACAAGTAAAATTAATCATGTTTATAAAGATAAACATGGGTTTATTATAGCCCACTTACAAATAAATTATTAAATGCTAAAACTGAATAAATTTAAATGAACAAACTTGGCGTTGCATTTGCAACCATGTGAAAACAAGGGGTGCTGCAGCCCCCTCAGCACCCCTACTTCCCGCGTCCCTGGACACTGGATAAACACAGGTTCATAGTTCTGGTTTGATTTTGTCGTCACATTAGAGTTAAAGGTTTTTCCAGAGGGGATTTTGGATTTCTCGTTTTATCATAAGTCAGAAAATACTGTCAACAGACGGAAAACAAACTGATTCTCACAGTGTTTTTAGGAGTGAAATGCTGTATAAATCAGTGTGAATGAAATACGAACAAACCTTCAGAATATAGAGAGGAATAAATAACTGTTTGGTGTTTGTAAGTGCTGCTGAAGTGGAGGAAAAACCTCAGTTAAAATAACAACACGATTACAGTCATTTATGAAGTTGAGTTTCGCCCCATTTCGTCTCTGGCATTTGTTAGATACTACAGTAATGATTTGTTTATCAGTCACACCAGCATAATTTAACCAGAATAAACCAAGAGATCTGATCTGTTCTGGTGAAACTCACCAGCGTCCTCTAGTGTTCAGTTACAGGAACTACTCTCCTTTAGTTTACTGGGAATATGCTGATTACAATTTAACTAAAGACGCAATTCTGCATAAAAGCCAGTTTATAAAGTTTTAAATATGGATTTTTTTTTTTTTTTTACACAAATGCATTGATTCGCTTCAGGAGGCCTTTATTAATTTATTAGCCGTGTGGAGCACTTTTTATGATGGATGGATGCCCTTTATTTTTGCTTCAAAATCTCAACACCCATTCACTGCCATTATAAAGCTTGGAAGAGCCAGGACATTTTTAAATATAACTCCGATTGGATTCGTCTGAAAGAAGAAAGTCATACACACCTAGGATGGCATGAGGGCGAGTAAATCATGGGGTAACTTTCATTTTTGGGTGAACTGTCTCTTTAAATAGACTCGTTGATTGCAAAACATGCATTTAACTGAGCTGTTGATAAATATCAGCCGCCGCTCACCTTTGAACCAGGCTCCGGGTTTGAAGAGTGCTTTCTTCAGCGCGCTGTACAGGTGAAAGTTCAGCCGCTTGAACTCGGCGATGTCGTCTCGGATTCTGGGCAGCAGCACCAGATTGTAGAAGCGCTGAGCCATTCGCTCCTTCAGATTAGACGAGAAGATCCTGCACGAACACCAACAACGCAAGTGAGCGAAAACACAAAGCGGCAGCCACACATGCGCAGCGGTCTGTGCACGTGACCTCTGACCTGGTGGCCTGGTACATGGCGGCGGCCGTCCACGTCTCCGGCTCAGTGAGGTACAGCACCTGCTCCCAGTTGGAGAGAGCCGGGATGATCTTGAAGGCTTTGGGAAGTTTCCCGCTGCGGTATTTCGACAGGACCTGCGGAGGGAGAGTGTTAGCAACAGCGGAGGACGACTCGCACGCTAAAGCGCTCATATTAGCGCTCGTACCTTGCTGACGCCTCTGTACACCTCCAGCACCCGCGGGTCCAGCTGAGGAGCGGCGCGTCCCGACGCCTCGGACATCACGGTGCCCACCTCCGTCTGCTTCTCCGTGATCTTCTCCATGATGATGTCGGCTAGCGTGCGTCTGCGGCGACACAAGCGTTTAGCTCACACAGCGCGGCGCTCGTAAACGCTCCGTGTGCGTGTCTGCTCACCTGAGCGGCGGGTTCTTGTTCATGAACATCTCGATGGCCTTCTCGTCCTCAGGATCCACGTCCACCTCTCCACCCGTCTCCTCCGCAGCATCATCGCCCAGCGCCGGCCACTCGTCATCAGAGTCTCCGTCCTGTGCACTCGGACCTGAGACAACCACGAGTTCAGTCGCTTTCATACATAGCAGTCTATATATTCTGATCACTGCGCATATATAGTTCATCTGTCTGTGTGTGTATTATAAATATCTATCATAAATATCTGTCTGTCTATAGACTAGGCTATATAGATATACTTTGTAAACATCTGTCGGTCTCTATGTCTATATATCATAAATATCTGTCTGTCTGTGTCTATATATCATAAATATCTGTCTGTCCGTGTCTATATATCATAAATATCTGTCTGTCCGTGTCTATATATCATAAATATCTGTCTGTCCGTGTCTATATATCATAAATATCTGTCTGTCCGTGTCTATATATCATAAATATCTGTCTGTCCGTGTCTATATATCATAAATATCTGTCTGTCCGTGTCTATATATCATAAATATCTGTCTGTCCGTGTCTATATATCATAAATATCTGTCTGTCCGTGTCTATATAAAAATCTGTCTATATATATATATATATATATATATATATATATATATATAATAAACATCTCTCTGTCTTTGTCTATCTATAGACAAATATCAATTGTAAATATCTGTCTGTATACCATAAATATCGGTCTGCCTATATATCATAAACATCTGCCTGTCTTTATCTATCTATAGACTACATAGACTCAAATATCCTTTGTACATATCTGTCTGTATACCATAAATAGCTGTCTATATCATAAATATCTGTCTGTCTGTGTCTATATATTATGAACATCTGTCTGTTTGTCTATATATCATAAAAATCTGTCTATGTCATAAAAATCTATCTATATAACAAACATCTGTCTGTTTGTCTGTCAACATATATGTCTATATATCATAAACATCTGTCTGTCTTTGTCTATCTATCTAGACTATATAGACAAATACTGTAAATAGTCTGACAAATATACAGCTGAGTCCTTAGCCATCTTCAATAAATGACTAAAAACACATCTGTTCCACCTTTATTTGACCCTCTAACTCTAGCACTTTCTATTCTATTTTAATTATACTTTATATTTATCTTCTTTTTTTTATAAAAAACAAACAAACAAACACTAGCTTTCTATTTTTTCTACTCTATCTACTTGTTTTTCTTTGTGTGTGTGTTTATGTGTGTGTGTGTATAATATATATATATATATATACACCTTGCTACGTGTACTGTGTTAGGCTAACCGAGACTTGTCATTTGCACTTATATATTGTTGCTCTTTTGTTAGTTTTGATTGTTTCTATTGTCCTCATTTGTAAGTCGCTTTGGATAAAAGCGTCTGCTAAATGACTAAATGTAAATGTAAATATCTTTTGTAAATATCTGTCTGTATACCATAAATATCTATCCGTCTGTCTTTATATCATAAACATCTGTCTGTCTACACATCAAACATTTGTCTGTCTGTGTCTATATATTATAAACATCTGTCTGTTTGTTTGTATACCATAAATATCTGTTTGTATGTCTATATATATATTAGACTTGTGCCGGTATTCGGTAAAGCGATGTATCACGGTAATGAATATGCACGATATTGTTATCGTGACACTTTTAACTTTATACATTTTTCTGTATTGCTTTATTGCATTTAAATGTTTAGTTATTTTTGTTATAAGAAAAAAGTTATTAAACCTGTTATACTGTATTATGACAGCACTTTTTTTTAATCTAAATTTCAATACCGTGATAATACCGTATACCGTGATAAACGCATGAGCAATTAATCACAACATGAAAATTTGATACCGGCATATCCCTAATATATATATATATATATATATATAATAAATATCTGTCTGTAGTGTCTATATATTATAAACATCTGTCTGGTTGTCTATATATCATAAATATATCCATGGCTGTATATCATAAACATCTGTCTG
>NW_015541038.1:0-34286 GCF_001515605.1 Sinocyclocheilus anshuiensis | reverse complement strand
ATATCTGTCTGTAGTGTCTATATATTATAAACATCTGTCTGGTTGTCTATATATCATAAATATATCCATGTCTGTATATCATAAACATCTGTCTGTGTCTACATATCAAACATTTGTCTGTCTTTATCTATCTGTAGACTATATAGACTCAAATATCCTTTGTAAATATCTGTCTGTCTATATATCTATTTGCCTATCTATATCAATCATTAATATTTACCTGACTGTCTAAAGACTATATAGACTCACATATCTATCTACCTGTCTGTCTGTCTATCTATCTGTGTATCTATCTGTCTGTCTGTCTCTGATGGTCAGGTGAGTTGGCTCACCTAGTCGAGTGGCTGGTGGTCTCCTGGTGTCTGGAGTGAGTCCCAGCTCGCTCTGCAGCTGCTGCTGTTGTATTCTGGCCTGCTGGAGGATCTTTCGGGACAGTTTCTCGTCCACATACTCCTGCTCCTCCTCGCTCCGGCTCCGGCTCCGGTTCTTCAGGCGGCCGCTGCTCCGGACCGCGTCTCCCTGCAGGATCTGATCTGCCAGAGACAGCGCGCCGCTGCTCTTCTTCACCTTCGGCATGAGGATGATGAGGATGAGGATTTATACGATCAATTATTAGTATTATTACCTCCGGCTTGAACTCATGGCATGCAGCTGAGCGCCGAACACACGTGTGTCTGAAGCAAATGGCGCAGTGTGTGTGTGTGTGTGTGTGTGTGTGTGTGTGTGCGGCTGATCTGAGGTCAGAGGAGCGAATCGAGCGCAGATCTCAGTCTTTATGCGGCGCTCATAACAGCTGATCTCAGAGCGGCGCTGCGTCACACTGTTTACTTCCGGTCAGCACTCGGTCCACATGAGATACACTGCTCTCAATCAATGTTTCAGTGCGTCTGCGATCATTTTATTGAATTATATAGATAATTTCAGATATGTATGTATTGTCCGATTAAAGTTTTTCACTTTAACTGAATTTGGGTTATTCACGAAAGCCGGATTGATCCGGAAGTAAATACCGGATCGCGGAAGTTTGTGCCAAAGAAATGGGTGTAACGTGGTGAGAAAACACTTGTTTTTATATTATTGTTGTAAATTTAGTTTTTAATGGTTCGATTTCTTTGCTCCGGTGCTTATAAATTATTCTAATATCTTGAATGCACTGAGAGGCTTTGGAAAGAAACAAAACGCTCTTCGTCTGTCAGAAATTGTTTATCTGTGAAAGCTATTTTTGATGTTGAAAATAAAACAAAGATTATTGAAGTGCGTTTTACAAGGAAACATTTTTTTCAGTTTTTCTACTTCAAAACTTGCCGTTTTTTATTGTTTGAAAATTGCTAGCAATTTCTGAGTGAAAATAGTTTCTATTCTATATATATATGAGAATTCTTATATCTATAAAATAATTTTCTTTGGTTTGTTTTGTATGAAAAAAGCTTTCAAAATTAACTTATTGCAATAAGTATTACACAAACTGAAATGTATTTTAATACAAATTAAGGGGAAAAAAAATTTATAGCACAAGTTTTTAATTATTTGGATGAAAGACTACATTTTCTTCTGTGAAATTTTAATTTGGCAAGTTATATGATAATATAAAACTATTTAGTTTATTCATAGTTTATGAGTTTATATTTAATGTATTTAAGGAAAAATATATATATGTAAGGATATATAAACTAAGCCTTTTCTTCTGTTTTTAAATTTGCTTTATTGCATAATATAAATGTAGATTAAAGCGATCACATTATGGCAACATATATAAATTTAATAGTTTAGCAGCACATTAACACAGTGCTGCAGACTTTACAGTTTCAGAATGTTGTTATAATCTGGCAGGTAGCATGATAATATGAGCCTCTAGCGTGTTTCCTGATGGTACGTGTGTGTGTGTGTGTGTGTGTGTTAGCGTGTGTCAGGTGCCGGTGGCGGAGGGCAAGAGCGTGCAGCAGACGGTCGACATGCTGCATAAGAAGCTGGAGCAGCTGGGAGCCATTAAACAGGGAAACTTCTGGGTGGACTGCGAGACGTACCACGCCACGGGAAACGCCACCGGTGAGTGCGACGCTCCGCCGTATGTTGCCATGGAAACTAGACCGTACCTACCACACGTTCCTTGTGTGTTGCAGGTCAGCCGTCGAAGCTGCTGTACGTGATGCATAACTCCGAGACGCCGCTGAGCAGCATGGCTCTGTTCGAAGGCGGCCCAGGTCTCACCGCCGACGCCAACTTCGACGTCCTGATGGTCAAACTCAAGAGTCACTTCCAGAACGCCAAGGGACATAAAGTGGAGAGCCGCGGCACACGTTACCGCTACTGCGACTTCCTGGTGAAGATCGGCACCGTCGCCATGAGCTCCAGCGCCAGAGGCATTTCAGTCGAGGTTTGAATGTGCTCAACAGGGCTCGTACGAATAAACTGTGATTCGTTAATAACTTTACCAATTTATTAAAATTGAAGAAAAATGTAGGAGCGACTGAAAACAAACGTGTGTAAAAATCGCATACTGCTTTCACAAAAACTTCATACCAGCTATTAAACATAATCATCATTTAATAATCATTCTAATTTAGTAAGAATATCATAGTCTGAAGATAGCTGATGACCGATAAAAACATTAACAGCCAATCAGAATCCACTCTTTAAAAAATGCGAACTTTTAAAGCGGCAGATGACAAAACTGCAGTGCGCGATTAGAATAAACAACATCGTGCATTGGTGTAGATGCTAATATAGTTATCATTAGTTGGTGTGGATAATTGTTATATTTAACATTATAGTTATTGTCTGATAACTATATATCACGCTAATATCATTAATCGCGGAGTTATATTGTCTGTTGGCATGGACACTAATAATGTTAATCGCTATTGTTATCGTTACTTTCTGTTGGTGTGGATGCTAATATCATTATTCATTATAGTTATTGTCTCATGGTGTGGATGTTAATATAATTTATCGCTGAGTTATTGTCTGTTGGCGTGGACGCTAATATTTATTGCTGAGTTATCGTTATTGTCTGTTGGCGTGGACGCTAATATCGTTAATCGCCGAGTTATCGTTATTGTCTGTTGGCGTGGACGCTAATATCGTTAATCGCCGAGTTATCGTTATTGTCTGTTGGCGTGGATGCTAATATCGTTAATCGCCGAGTTATCGTTATTGTCTGTTGCCGTGGACGCTAATATCGTTAATCGCCGAGTTATTGTCTGTTGGCGTGGACGCTAATATCGTTAATCGCCGAGTTATCGTTATTGTCTGTTGGCGTGGATGCCAATATCGTTAATCGCTATTGTTATCGTTACTTTCTGTTGGTGTGGATGTTAATATAGTTATCGTTAGTATATAGTATATAGTTATCGTCACAGTTATATAGTTATCGTTTGTGGTGTGAACGGACCTGTAGACTATTCCAAATTCATTAACATTACAACAGCGTTAATTCATGTTCACACGTGTTGTGAATTAGGTAGAAATGTTCTGTGGGAAGAAATTAGTATAAGTTTGAATAATCCACGCAATTATTAGTGAATGAGACCCATTGTTTTTTCTGATTAACAGTGTTCAGAGACGCATGATACCGTGCAGTGATCGTCGTTTTGTGTCTGCAGGTGGAGTACTGCGCCTGCGTGATTCCTGGAGACTGCTGGAACCTCATGAAGGAGTTCATGCAGAGTTTTCTGGGCTCAAGCACGCCCGAGCTGCCGGCTGTGTTCACCAATAAAGCCGAGGGTCTGTACACGCCAGTGGACTGCATGGACACCATGAGCCAGTACCTGGAGCTCTTCGGTAAAGTGCGCAAACAGCAGGTGCTGCCAGGCAGCGGCGTACGCTGAGACCTGAACTCAACCCACGCAAACACCGCATCTGGAAACACAGCCCTCTTTACAGTCCTGCGAGGAGTCTCTGAGAGAACTTTATACCAGCAACAGGAGCATTTCACAAATGACTGATTCAGTTCCTGCCTTTGTTACTTTATTTGTGGCTCTGGATGCTTATTTTCTGTGTTTACACTTGTGTTTGTGAAATAAACTGTTCAATTTGAATTGTAATCATTTTATCAAAACAAAATGAATGTGGTGTTGTTTCAGTGTCGTTGAAATACCATTGTAGTTTTTCTTGATATTTTGAATTCGATTTTTTATTTTATGTTTTCACTTCAATTTTAGCTTTGGTAATTTTGTTGTCTTTTGTCATTTTTATTAGTTTATTTTAGCGCTTCAACAAACTAAAAAAAAATGAGAATTGTTGCTTTGGCAACTAGCTAAAATAAAATGTAACGTAAAAAATAAAATAAAACAAACATTTATGTCGTAACAAAACTTTTTTTTTTTTTGTGGTTTTAGTAACTAATAACCCTGAATCAATATTTACAGACCTTTCGTTTCGAATCTAATACGTGGTTTTAACTTATCTTGAATCCATTTTAAATGACAAACGCTTACGTATAATGGAAAAATAGAGGGTCATTGGCCTGATAACCCTCTCGAAAACACAAAACAAACACTACCAGTGAATAAAACAATTATTCAGGCACTTACTTAATGGTAAGTAATGATTTGTGGTTTATCGTTAATATATTACACTTTCATGAAAAAGTGTCATTTTTCTTATAAAATGCATCATTATACAAGTTAGTATTGGTTCTGGTTGCGTTCGCTTCTTCCTGACCAGCAGGGGTCGCCAGTGTGTTTTGAACACTTCAAAACTGAATCAATTTACGAAACGATTAAACTGAAACAAAAACTCCGTTACGAACCATTCCTGAAAATTTGCGCTAAAGAGCAGTTAGTTTCGCCAAAACAAACACGTTTAAAATAACGACACCGGTTAGCTCTAAGACGCATGAAGGCCTTCATTTATTGGCGTTCGTACAGGAAAACCACATTTGCATTTACCAAATGCAGAACAGATGAATTGGCTAGAAAAGACCAGTTCATTTGAATATGCATGAGCAGAACACACCGTGGCTGAATGCCAAGCCACATGAAATCAGCCTTAGATTACATATGAGCTTAAATTAGCATGACCCAAATCACAGCAATGCTAGCAAACACATTCTGTTCGAAACCGAAAGACGTCGCTGTAATTCTGGTACTACGTGGTAATACGCATTCACAACTTGCGATATTACAGTACAGTAAATGTGAAAATGTGAATTCCCCCAACACATTTTACTGAATCTTATTAAGTGGTAGGATAAAACTCTAGAGCCCAGTCGCAAAGCATGCTGGGTAAGCATACTGTATGTAAGCTACTTCACCATGAACTGCAAAGTCCATACTTCAACCTTTGTTCACACATTTGTTTGTATCTTTTCCACTGTTGTTAATTTTATATGCGCTTGCTTATGAAATGTAAAAAATATATAAATAAATAAATGATCATGTTATGGACAAGGTTAATCTGTTCAACTGACCCCGCCTCTGGAGCTTTAAAACCTGACGGACGCCTCCACCGCGCTACCGATCGCCGTCTCGACCAATCAGAACACGGTCGTCATGCGATTGATCGCTCCTCGGCCAATCAGAGCGCAGTGACGCCGGCGCTGGGCGAATTCGGTTGAGCCGAAAATGGTGACAGCTCGCGCGTGCGGATGATGGCGGTAAATAACAGCCGAAAGCGAGTGTGAAAAAAACACGCAAATATTAACCGTCATCGAACTCGTCAGACGCACTTCACCGGCTGTTTCGTGGAGGGCTCGCGCCGGGGCGCCGTTTGAAAGCCGATCGGTGGCTTTGCGGTGTGAGTTTATCCTATGGCTGTGGCTCTTGCTGGTTTTTGTTCAGCGGTTTAAAGTAACGGGTCTCTCGCGCCGGTATAAACACGCACACAAACACACCGATCGAGCGCCGGTACCGGAACCTCCCGGATCCGCTGCTGCCGCGGATTCCGCGTGTCTCCCGGCGGAGCGTCTTTTGTTCTGTGAGTAGCGCTAGCGGGTTAGCACACACACACACACACACACACACACACACAAACATTCAAACAAGAGACAGACACACACTCATAAGTGTACACACACTGCATTGTGTGACAAACTCTCAAATATTAATGAAAAATATACAAACATTCACACGCAGTCATACATTTAAAAAAAACATTTGTATATATTCACAAACAGACAATCAAACACAACTGCACACTCTTACATATACAAACACACCATAGAAACCAGTTCAAGAACAAATCAAATGCAGATTCTGTTTAAGATCAGGATGGTGTGTACACGGATTTGTGTGTTCAAGTGTTTTTTCATCCACAGTTTTCATTCTGCATGATGAAGTCTTTTACACTGTGCAGCGGCAGGACACGTCTGCTCTGATGCTGAAGCTCGCTGGTTCTCACAGTGAGTAATATTGCTTAAAAAAGTGGTGCGCTGCATTCAGACATGCATGTTTTCAGTTGTCTTTGACCGCAGTAATGCATTACTTACTTGAAATAGTAACTTATGTTACAATTAAAAACATTGTTATCTTATCTTGTTCTTAGGATGAGTGCGGTCATGGCGTGTGGTTCCTGACTCCAAGTGCTCATGCGTGTTGGGAGACATGGATCGCTGTAAGCATGTGGTGCGGTTCCGTTTGGGCCACGGCCACTCCATCCTCAACCCGCAGATGTGGCGCTGCGTTGACTGCAGCACCACGGAGTCCGTATGGGCTTGTCTGAAGTGCGCTCACGTAGCGTGCGGCCGCTACCTGGAAGAACACTCCCTGAGTCACTACCAGCAGACGCAGCACCCGCTAGCCATGGATGTACGCGAACTGGACGTCTTCTGTTTCGCGTGCGGCGATTACGTGTTGAACGATAACGTCGAGGGCGACCTGAAGCTCCTCCGAGGGGCACTATCTACAGTCCGCAGCCCTGGTCAGCGCTCCCTGCGGTCGTCAACATCCGATGGCGGAGTTAGAGTGTGCAAGGTTGCGCGGGACGGCGCTATGCAGACGGCGTTGTGGCACCGGCGGGAAACTCTCCTCCAAGGTGCCTTGTGCCGCTGGAGGAACCGGCAGCAGGAAGAACACAGGAAGCGTGAGGAGAAACAGGAACAAAAGCGAGAGGAGAAGCGACGGCAACGCAGGGAGGTCAAGAAGCGGCTCATGGGAGAACTAGCCAATGTGCCGCCGAGGAAAAGCGCACGGCTGCTCACCCAGGCTCCACGTCCAACACTCGCACTTATTCCTCGGAAGTTCCGTGAACCTCCGGAACGACTCCCTTCGGCTCCCAAACAGTCCCTTCTGTCGCGGTCCAACAAACCCCTTTCGCGCAAATCGCTTCGTAACGCAGGTCGGTTGCACCGATATCACGCCTCACAGTCGTCGCGGCGCAGGAAGCTAGCGCCCGGGGTCACGGGACTGCGTAACCTCGGGAACACGTGTTACATGAACTCCATTCTCCAGGTGCTGAGTCACCTGCAGAAGTTCAGGGAGTGTTTCCTCACACTGGACCTGTGCGAGACAGAGGAGCTGCTCGCTAAGACCAACCAATCGCAGGGAGCCCTCACTGCACTGGGCCGCTTGGGGAGGGCGAGCGGAGGCGCCTTTAGCAAACAGAACGTCCTGCCCAGCCTGAGCTCGGCGGAACTGGTGCAACCGAAAGAGCCGCGGTCCTCGGCTCGGCAGCAGATGTCATTGTGTCACGAGCTGCACACGCTCTTCAGGGTCATGTGGTCGGGTCGGTGGTCGCTGGTGTCTCCGTTTGCCATGCTGCACTCCGTGTGGAACTTGATCCCGGCGTTCCGCGGATACGACCAGCAGGACGCGCAAGAGTTCTTGTGTGAGCTTCTAGATAAAGTCCAGCAGGAACTGGAGTCGGACGGACCCAGGAAACACTTCCTGATCCCAATCACACAGCGGAAACTGTCCAAACAAGTCCTTAAAGTGCTCAACACTATCTTCCACGGACAGCTGCTCAGCCAGGTGACGTGCAGCTTACCTGTTTTGACCCGTGGTTCCCAACCTTGTTCCTGGAGATCCCCCAACACTACTACATTAAACGCACCAAACTCAGGTCATCACCTTTTTAGTAGAGACTCTATTTTGGTTGTGAAAGGAGACGTGCGAAATGTGCAGTGTTGAAGGGCTCCAGGAATGTGTTTGGGATCCACTGGTTTAGATGTTTCATCTTGAATTGATTGAATAAATGCATGTAGGACTAAATTACGGAGTGAATTATCTGCAATAATCAATGTTTCTAAACTGAACTTGCAGGTAACGTGTCTGTCCTGCAAGCACAAGTCGAACACAGTGGAGCCGTTCTGGGATTTGTCTCTGGAGTTCCCAAACCGATACCACCGCATGGAGAAGCCCAGCGCTGCGGCGTGTCAACAGAGCTGCTCGCTGTCAGAGATGCTCGCCAAATTCACGGAGACGGAGGCTTTGGAGGGCTGCATTTACGCCTGCAACTTCTGCAACAGTAAGTTGCGCCTTTCTTACAGACATCACAAAGTTGTTGATGCATTTATCTAAATTTCCTGCATTTTCAGGAAAGCGCCGTAAATCGTCCCATAAGCCCCTGTCCCTTTCGGAGGCCTGTAAGCAGTTACTCATCTGCCGTTTACCTCAGGTGCTGCGGCTACACCTCAAACGCTTCCGGTCAGTCAGAACACCTCCCATGTTTTACCTTGATATGTTTGTTAGTTGGAACCAGGGGCGTCCAAACTTGTTCCTGCACAGTTTAGCTCCAAACACAACTGAACCAGCTAATCATGATCTTCAGATTAGAAACTGGTTGGAGTTCAACTTTGTAGGACGTTGGTCCTCCAGAAGCAGTATTGGACACCCCTGGTTTGAACTCACCTCATGCTAACGATTCCGTCCAGGTGGTCCGGTCGGAACCACAGGGAGAAGATCGGCGTCCACGTGGCTTTTGATCAGGTCTTGAATATACAACCATACTGCTGCTCGGACGCCGCTCTGACACCGCAAAGAGAAGCCTACACCTATGACCTATCTGCTGTAGTGATGCATCATGGGAAAGGCTTTGGCTCAGGGCACTACACGGCCTACTGTTATAACACTGAAGGAGGTAAGTCGCTCTTCCCAACTAGCGAACTGCGTCAGAGTCAATGTGGACTGCTCACAATTGGTGTGAACGCAATCCTCGGTGTAAGCAAGCAGCTTGCATGCTTCACATTTCTTGCAATGCAATTGCAACAGACGAATGCAAGTTTTACTTTGTGCATGTTTTGGCGGTAGGAGCAACACTTTCCATTGTTTACTCCAAAGTTATCAAGTAGCCAGTAGCAGTCAAAGTCTGTGTTTGGGGTAACACAATTAACGCAAGTTACGTAACAAGATTACTTTTTTAAAGTAACTACTAATGCATTACTTTTTAATTACTATAGATAGATTTTAGACAATTTTATTGGTGTACGTCAAAGTTGTTGTGCATGGTTTGCATTGCAGGTTTCTGGGTTCACTGTAACGACTCGGAGATGAACATGTGCAGTGTGGAGGAGGTGTGCAGCACTCAGGCCTACATCTTGTTCTACACGCAGCGTTCCTCTTAGACCCGTCCGTCTCTGTATCTCTCGCTCTCTTCTCTCTCTCTACCCGTTTCTCTCTGTCTCTTTACACTTTACCCAGGGCATTGAGGACCAAACTACACTCACCTGCAGGGTCCAGAACAGCAGGGACACACACACAGATCAGCCCCTCCGCTGTCGGCGAGAGAGACAGATGGACGCTCATCCTGGAGAGAAATACCACAGCAATATGATCATCACACACTCTGAATCAGGAATTCTTCACCTTTGATACTGCGACTGTTTCTACTCTCTTTCTATTTGGGACGAAATTCAGGAAAACAGAAAGCCTCTTCATTTACATCAGTGGTAAATGACGAATAATCTTATGACGCTGAATGTCTAGTTGTATGTGTGTTTGTTTGTGTGTGGAAGGGTGTGACTGCTGACCTCGGACCCTTGACCTTTGTCCTGTATCATGAGAGCACCTGTTATCAACTTTATTGATCGTGTGGGATCTTCCTGATGATAGTGAATAAAAAAAAATAAATCATGAAGCCCTGAATTACTGTCTGCTTTATATTTGATGCACTTCATTGCTGATGTTTGAACTGATGAGTATACAGACAAACAGGTGCTTGAAATCTAAAACCATTTAACCATCTTGTTGAAGTATTATACATGCAGATTTATGCACTCAACAGTAGGCATATACATGGAATATTTGAATGTTTAAAAATTAATTTGTCACTTTAAATGACTTGAGTATTAATTAAAATGTAGCAAAACAATTTTAAGTTGAGGAAAAGCCATTTAAAAAAAAACACAACAGCAAAGAAAATAAAAATAAATAAATACTTTTATTTACCTGCTTGTCCTGTTCACTGAGAACATGTAAATGTGTTGATAAGTTAATGAAATATATTAACTTAAAATCTCAGAAGGTGCTTTATATATTTTTAGGTAAAATGGGTTTGGATGACATAAACGAATACCTTACACAACGACGTAATTTTAACCTGAAGCCTGTTTGTTAAATAAGGTCATGGTTAATACTCATAGCAATAATGATACAAGTCGCTGTTAAATTTGTTCAAACAACACCAATGAAATGGTGTGTAATTAAAAATGTATTTACATATATAATTTAAATGTAGGTGAATTTAGTAAGTAATTATCTCACAAACACCCTAGAAAAGAGGAAATAATTAACTGTAACTTGCTGTCTCAGTCAAAAAATCTGTCAGAATTAATTATATTCATACCCTCACAGCATTGTCAAATCCAGTTCTTCTTCAAAAGTGCTGATTTTAGTTGTTGAGAACATTTGTTGAAACTAGTCTTTGTTTCTTGGTAGAATTACTTCTAAACCAGCCAGTAAAATTGAAACTTACCGTTACGAAATCTCGCGCCATTTTAGCATTTAAATTCCCTCAGGCGGGCAGCCAGCGAACGGTCCGTGGACGCGACTATATGGACGATGAATCTATTAAGGTAAATCTAAAATAAGATTAAATGTCAAATGATTGATGTATAAACAATATTAAAGCGCTTATCTTAGCGTACTACATCCGATATTAGCCATTCTGTCCTCGTTCCTCTTTTCCAAGCACAGTTTGTCAGATCAATCTTATTTGCATAATGGTAATTAAAGAAAGCTGCTTCTCATTAGAAATATAATGAAGTGTGTAAGACCTCAATCTGAGCGCCAGGTGGCGTCCTTTAGCGTTCTTTTACATGTCGATCCTGCAGAGAACCCAGCAGATTTACTCATTACCGATAAACCACATCATATCTGCTGATTTATAGAGCTGGATTAAGTTTGCGACAAACTCACAATTATTAGCCTGCTTAAGTGAAAAGAAACGTAACATGCTGTGTTGTGGTAAAAGTTGTAGATCATTATATATCTAATTTTGAGCCGGAAACAGGTTTATGTTGACTGTGTAATCCATCCTGGGATTAATGAATTTGATCTGGATTAAAATCAGCATCTGGATTACAGCAGCAGATTGTGGCACCAATGCAAAAAAATATGTTCACCAAAATTATAAAAAGAATACAAATTTGCAAATGTATTTATTAAGAATACAGTGGTGTTGTGATTTAGCAAACGGGTAGAAACATGAGAAATATGATCATGCTAACAGTGAGTGTTACACTACAACTGTGTTTACAAAAATGTTCTGATGACAGATGTATTGATTCTTGACTACTGACGTTACATTTCTGCCTTCTTGTCCTATGTCAAATATCACTTAACAATACACAAAGTAAACTGACAATGACATTGTTTCATTCTCCTCTGTTATGAGATATTTCATATATAACAGAGTTTCACAGAGACAAAGCAAACTAAACGCAACACATTTTTGAGAGTTTTGGTGTCAGCATGAAAGAGTTCCTTCAGTCATGAAGATGTTTGGATCTGAAATGTGACCGTGTGTTGGTATTAAAGCCATGCATCAGCAGAAGACCATTCTCGGGACTTATTTCTTGTGTCCGCTCTAAGAACCAGTTTTAACATTCATTAGTTAAAGCAAAAAGGAGCTCAGTGGTCTAAAAAAGGAAAGAAACCCATTCAGAAGGAAAAGACAGGAAATGTAGAGCCATGTAGACCAGGCCTGGGATTCAGACAGCACCATCTTCAGGCCGCGCATCTCAATACTGAAGCCATGGATGGATCTTTCTTAAACATCCTTCAAGGGCCCTGTCCCAAATGGCACACTTCATGTGTACTTGCGGTCTTGCGGACTTACAATGGCCGCCGCGTGCACGTGTCCGTTAAGTCCACGAGACCGTAGTATGTCCCATTCGTCATTTTAGCTTTCAGAAGGGTGCTCGCGAGCGCCCCCTTTGGCTATGTGCCCTCGATGCGCACTTTTGCCGGGTCCGCACTGGGGCGAGCTCCGCAACAGCCTTCTACCCCACAGTCAAAGCGGCATTACGTCACGAAAGTGTTGACTCAGAGGAAGACCGCGAGGGATTAGGGTGTGATTTGGGACAGGGCCAAGGTCTCACCCACTTCTGGTACGATGGGAGGGATGCGTCACAGTTAGAGTTTAAGTTCTGGACGTGTATTTTGTTCACGTTCTTCAGCTGGGCAACAGGCAGAGCTCAAGCCAATCCCAGTGTTTCCACAGTGTGACCAGGAAGAGCGCAAGGGCGAGGGTGGCGCCAACCCGGGCGCGCGTCTTCATGAGGGGCGTGATGAAGTTGGCCATGGTGGAGACGAACACCAGCAGTACCGCCATCAGGGCCAGGATGACGTTGATGAGTTTTCCCAGCAGAGCACGGGCATTCGCGTTCTCCACGCCCTCCAGCTGCACCACCTGCTGCTGTTGCTGCTGCAGCTCCAATTTGGTAATGCGGGTGAGGCAGGACTCTACTGCTTCCTGCATGCAAACACACACACACACTTGTGTTGTAACACTCAGAAGTGCCAAAAGTCATTGTAATTCAGAGTTTTTTTCAGGGGTGTCCAATCCTGCTCATGGAGAGCCGACGTCTTGCAGAGATTAGCTCCAGCATGCTCCAAAACACCTGCATGAAAGTTCTAGCACAGGCCTACAGACTACAGGACTGTGAGTAGCCGCGTCAGGTGTTTTTAATTTGTGTTGAAGCTCTGCAGGACAGTGGCCCTCCAGAAGCAGGATTGGACACCCCTGCTTTTTAAGGTTGGGAACACGGCACATTTGCGCCCTCTTTGTTATTGTTGGTCACCTGGATGTCTCGCGCTCTCTCGTACGACTGGTAAGCCACCTTCTCCTCCATGCTGGCCAGCTCCTGCTTCAGATTGCTCATTTCGTTCTGATGGAGTTCCGTCAAGTCATTGAGTTGCTCTTCCAGACGCTCGTATCTGGAGGAAAGAGAGAAGAAACATGCCTGAAGATCTGGCTCTGGAAAGCGTTGGATCTGCTGTAGGTGCTGCAGTCTTACCTGTATCGCTCCTCCTGCAAGCACTGGGTCATGTAGCTGTAGTCGCTTTGCAGCTGCGCTTTCATGTCCTCGATGGCGTCCTCCATATGCACCTGACTGACTTTGGTCTCCTGCAGGCCTTCCAGCAGCGTATCCCAAGAGGAAGACGAGGAGTGGTGGTGATGATGGTGGTGGTGATGCCCGTCCAGTTGCGGGCTGCCCATTGCTGCTCCCGCCCCGCCGGAGTTGCTACCACCTGCTGACCCGGAAGTTGCGCTGGAGCACTCGTCGTCGCTGCCGTATTTGGGGCTGGAGACCAGTGTGGCGCTGCCACTCAGAGCTCTGGGCGTCTCCTCCGTGTGCCCATCCTCCAGAGTGTCCTTCAGGTGGGCGATGTTGTCGGCGCTGCCGAACTTGTTGCGGATGAGACTAGCGAACTCTCGGGGTTTCGAGACGACGGCAGTGTGCGTGAGTGCAGAGACTCCGCCCTTGACTTCTTTCACCACGCCCCCTCCAAAACCACTGATTCCCGCTCGCATATTGGCACCTACGTCCTTCAGCCCCTGCTGCATGTCCCTCAAGACATCTTTGGGTTGCCGCGCAGGACCATTCTGCAGAAAAGGGGATAGAAGTCATTACCCTGGAAAATGCAGTTGGAAAGGGCATGCATGCATGTGAACTTACCTGCTCGATCTCTTTGAGTTTCTTGTGGTAGTGCTCAAGCTTCTTGTGCAAGTGTGCAATAGTCTGCGCAGACTTCTGGTTCTTCTTCTCAAACACGTGTTTGATGCGCGACGCCTGCTGTTTGTCCGCATTATGGGCCAGTTTGAGATACTCGGCCACATTATCGTCACGGGCCTCCTGTTCCACGCGGATCTGTTCGGTGATCTTCAGGATCTTCTGCTGCAGGTGTTCCAGCGCCGCTCGTGTTCGCTGGACCTCGCCGCCTGCCCCGTCTAACCCTGCCTCCACGCTGATGTTCCCGTCTGACCCACCATGGCTCACGGAGGGCGGTAGACTGAGAGTAGACACTTCGCTTTTATCCAGCTGCATGTAAACAATGAAAACATGAGCACATGAAGCTGAGTTGCGCTGTCATGCTAACAGAAACATGAGACATGCACGTAAACATCTCATGTGAAACCACACGCTAATTTTAACACCTTTTGTCATGCGCAGCAGATGCATGAGTGAGTGGTCACATCTGTTTACAAGCTGAACAAAAACTCACACGCTCAGAGTGAGAGGCACACAGCGTGACCCACTTTCGTTCTGAAAATATCTCTACGTGCACAGCATCACACTAAATTAAGAAATGAAATCTGCAGAAACATCTATAGAAGTACTGGTATTTCAATGTATAAACAATATGCATGATAAGACAGCACTCACTATAGAATAGTAACTATGCATCTGAAATGAATCATTCATAAATGCAACGTCACAATTCACTCCCAAAACACGCTGGATGAGTGAATGTCACGCATACACAAAAGAAAGTGGAAGCAAATATCAACCTGCAATACCTCATCTGTAAACAAATCAACGTGCATCAGAGAATGCGTTTCACATGCATGAAAAGATGCATGCAACCTGTCCAGAGCCCTGCTGCATATGTGTTCAGAGTCGCACTGACACAGCAGGGTTACTGCAAGCCATGCATCTTCACATGCATGCAACGGAGTCACGTAACATGACACAACAGCACACTAGAATGCGTGTTTCTCTGAGACGAGGTTTGTTGTGTTACATACACATGCATGCACATGCAGCAGGGTTCTACGAATGTGAATCTGAGTCATGTTACCTGCCGAGAGCATGCGCGTGTGTGCGCATATACAGGCCGCTGATGGACACATTTATAAAGTAGGTTGAAGCTAATCGGTGGGGGACAGAAAACACACACACACACACACATGCATGCAGCGTGAATCAGGGATGTGTGTCAAATGACAGTGGTCGAGTTAAACGCATGAGAACAAATCTGCAGCTGACTTGTGACATGCAGAACAGCGCGTGAGAGAGAGACAGACGGGTGATGATGGACAGATGGATGGATGGATGGTACAACACAGGAACAGAAGATTAATTTGCGATAAATTACCATGGTCTTCAGTCCAGGGCATGCAGTTTGACTGCAGAGACGTGTAAGAGGGCCATATCCCTCCTGTCTGTCTCTCTCGATCTGTCTGTCTAGGTTCACCCCACCCCTCTCCTCTAGCTGTCTATCTCTCGCTCCAGTCTGTCATGGTTCATGCTAGAGTCAATATCGGCTGCGGTTTCGTGTCTCTCATCTTTGTCTCGCCTGTATCTCACGTTTCTTTCTCGTCTCTCCGGTCGTGTGTTTGTCTGAGTGTTTCGACGCGGCTGCAGAGCAGATGAACAGAGGGGGAGGGGAGTTCAGCGGAGCATGCGTCACACACACACACACACACACACACACACACACACGCTGCAGCATACAGGCACACACACTCTGAGATTAATCTGTGTGTGTGCGTTTCTTTTCATTGTGTGTTAATGAGAGTACAATTGGGGAGTGTGTAGGTGTGTGTTTTCACAGTGATAAACACATTTTTAAGGGGTATGTGTGTGTGCGCGCGTCAGTCTCATAGCAACACACTTCTTAACAACTGGGTCACTATTATGTTGAAGAACAGTACCTGCTACATTCACGCGTGTGACGCGCATCTGAGGTGAGTTTTCTTATTTAAAGGAATATTTCAGGGTAAATAACACAATAGGCATCTGTGGCGTTCGGTCGATTACAACACAAAAATAAGGTTGATTCGCCCCTCAGTGTGCATCTGTAAACTAATGGGAAACAGAAATGCACTTAATGCAAAAATAAAAGTTTGAAATACGCAAAAGTCAACATGAAATTTCAAAATGTATTGAATTAATTAATTTATTGAATGTTCCTGGTCTGATTGTGAACAATTGTTTTTCTAAAGACAAACTTCGAATTTAGAACTGGCTCCGCCTCCTTTACAACCGACGACGTTACCTAAGCAACTAGCGTTAAAAATGGTGACTAATAGTTGAATATCTATGTAGTCATAGTTTCCTAAATCTAGCTAATAGTTAACATGGTAGTTTAGTGCCATCTAATAAATTGCGATACAGTAAACGTTAACATTTGTATTTTTAAATACAGGTTATTCAACATCACATGATGGCAGTAAAATGCAATTTCATGTCGACTGTGAACATGTTAGCTTGTTAATATAATTCACTTACCAATCCAGAGAAATGGTCAATTAGCACCACATCAGTAACACAGCAGCAGAAACCAAGTACCCAACTAACAAAAACATGCTCTAAACGTTCCCATCAATTTATGAAATATAACATTTTATTTTTGATGTTTTAGTGACGTGATTGTTAAATTTGAATGTTCTCTCAACACAGAAGTGGTGTTCGCACAAAATTTATTTTTTATTTAGAATCAACAGATTGAATATTTAGGGGAATGATTTATTTGTACAAATCAATCGCACACACCAGAGTTTCTCTTCATAAACGGCTTTATTACAAGAACAATTAAATGTCAATCTACAATACAATATTTATCCGTAAAATAAATACAGCATATATTCTGAGCACTTTAACAAAAACAGACATGTGCAAGCTACACTACTCAAAATAACAAGTGCAATTCTCCATCAACGGCAAATAATCTGGATATTAAAAGGATCTTTACAGACAGGTCGCAGAAATCTACAAGTATCAAGATATGAGAACCATTACAGAGCAAGAACAGATTCAGTGAATGTTTGCTGAAACTTAACATATCCAACACTCAATTAGTGAATGTAGAAAGCTTAGTGTTCGTATCTGTGATTACGTTTATTTCAAACAAACGTTAATGGGATGTTTACTTGTATTTCCATGACTACAAGTAAAACTGAGAGTGTTTGTAAATATGCTGTAGCTGCGTTCACGGAACGCAAGCAGAACAAATTTCTCTCCAAATTCTTCGTTTAAACATTCATGCACTAACTCCCGCACTAAATTCAACGCAATTTACAAAGAATCTGCAGAGACTTCTTTCAGCTCGTGTTTCGCAAATGACGCGAAGTGTTTACTTAAATAAATCTACATTGTAAAAACGTAATTGCAGTTCCTTTACGAGAGTGGTGTGAGAAAATCCACAGGGTTTGAATTATAAAGAATTTTTGTGTGTAAAAAAAAATAAATAAATAAATGTTGACACCAAACGTTAGTTAAAATTAGCTACCAGTATTGTGCAATGAAGCAATACATTCGTATACATGCACACCGAAAAAAATCAGTGTTTTATAATCTGTCGTGTTGTTCGTAATGAAATGTTGTGGTCCACTGAGAGACAAATTCTGAATTTTTTCCAGAATCTTTTCGCCCCTCCACACAAATCCTAGTGGATTTTAAAGGATTTTTAACACATTTTCTTAAACGTAAATTTGTATAAATGTTAACCGTTGACATGCAAACATATAAACAGGAAGAGGAATGACAGAGAAACAATGTCCTATTAATGAATAACATTCAAAAAAACATGATTGAAGATGGAAAATAAGTTCTGGAACAGTCTGTTGTGTGTTTCTTGATTCCGTCCATGACCCCCGCACAGATCAAACAGCGCGACCGCGACAGAAAACTGCTATAAATAATTGTTTAGAGTTCTTGAAAGGATGAAGGGAGATGACCGTGTGGAAAAACAGAAGATCTAGTGAGAAGAAGCGGTGGTTTACGTCAGTTCTCGTGTGTCCATGTTCCTCCTATGAGGAGACGAGTCCCGACGAGACACACTAGCGTTCCTGAGTCCGTGTGTGTGTGTGTGTGTGTGGAATGACAGAGAAACAATGTCCTATTAATGAATAACATTCAAAAAAACATGATTGAAGATGGAAAATAAGTTCTGGAACAGTCTGTTGTGTGTTTCTTGATTCCGTCCATGACCCCCGCACAGATCAAACAGCGCGACCGCGACAGAAAACTGCTATAAATAATTGTTTAGAGTTCTTGAAAGGATGAAGGGAGATGACCGTGTGGAAAAACAGAAGATCTAGTGAGAAGAAGCGGTGGTTTACGTCAGTTCTCGTGTGTCCATGTTCCTCCTATGAGGAGACGAGTCCCGACGAGACACACTAGCGTTCCTGAGTCCGTGTGTGTGTGTGTTATTGTCCTGATTTGCCGGGTGTGGCCACCACTCTCTTCTTCGCCTGGTAGAAATCTGTTTGGACAAGAAACCATTACATTTAAAACATTACAATTAAATATCACATCATTCACATATCAACTACACACACTTGTGTCTAAATTCTGATGCAAAAAAAACTAAAAATACATTAAAAATTCAAATGTTTAGTTGTAACTTTCTTCTAATTTGTTTTTAAGTTTTGCAGTTTTCCCCTCATTAATTAATATTAGATACGAATTACTTGAAAATACAATGATTATTTAAATCAGCATAAATTACTGTTGTTAGTGTTACTAAACGTAAAAAAAATAAAAATAAAAAAAAGTTTAAATAAATCTAAAATATAAATAGATGAAAGACTAATATTTATTATTAAAGACAAAAATTAACTAACTAAAAAAAATATATGTTTGAGTTGACGTGCTATAATTACTAAAAGTGAAATAAATGAATGAAAACTATATATAAATGTTTTAAAAACAAACAACAAAACAGGTCAATCCTATTTTAAACTACTTTAAAACTATTAACAAGTCACTGCATTGTGCATTATTCACATGATAATTAAAAACGTTTTTTTCTAAATTCTGATATCACTATGCATCTAAATATTCAGTTTTGTAACTTTCTTTAAGTTCTAGTTTCATAATGATTATTTAAATCAGCATTAATTACAGACTGTTGAATTTGTTACTAAAACTGAAACCATAAAAAAAAAAAAATTAAGTTTCTGGTGACTGAAATATGAAACAAATTAACTATAAATATTAGATGAAAAACCCGAAAAACTTAAATGTTGCCTTGGCAACTAAATGAAATAAATACGTTTGAGTTGAAGTACTAAAATTAGTAAAACTAAAGCTGAAATAAATTTAAAGATAAAACTAATTAAGTTTTAGGCATTAATTTAAGTTTTAGTAATTTAGCTAAATTCATTGCTTAGTAAATTAGTAGCTTAATTTCTGAAATGTACTAAATGACTAATACAACTAAAATTATATAAAAATAAAGCTAATTTACTGTTTAAGCTAATAAATTAAAAACATTCAAATTTAAATACTGTTTAATATAAATTTAATTCTTTTGAACTGCTTATTTCTGAGTCTTAAAGGGTTAGTTCACCCAAAAATGAAATTAATTTAAATAATTAATTACTCACCCTCGTGTCGTTCCAAACCCGTAAGACCGTCGTTCATCTTCGGAACACAATTTAAGATATTTCTGATGGAATCTGAGAGCTGTCTGACCCTCCCATAGACAGCAAGGTAACTACCACGATCAAGGTCCAGAAAAGTACCAAGATGATCGACAAAGTCGTCCGTGTGACATCAGCGGTTCAACCGTAAAGTTACGAAGCTACGAGAATACTTGTTTGCGCAAAGAAAACAAAAATAACGACTTTATTCCACATTTTGATGTCATCACGCTGGATCTGGGTCAGCGCCGCCACACGCTCGCGTCATGATACTGTCGTGAACGCACGTCCACAAGCGACGCAGTACAGACGAAAAATTATGTTCCGAAGATGAACGAAGGTCTTACGGGTTTCGAACAACACGAGGGTGAGTAATTGACGACAGAATTTTCATTTTTGGGTGAACTATCCCTTTAAAGGTTCTAAACATAACCTTAATTTTCTACAGATTTTTGAGATTCATCTATAAATGCATCTCTGTTTGGCTCCGCCCATCTCACCGGTGATATTCGTCTGTTTCCTCTTCAGCTCTGTACTCTTTTCTGGCGTTTTCTCCACGTCCTGCGGGACAGCGCTGAATCTCTCTGGGGTTCTGGGGATGTTCTCTTTACCCACGCGCAGCCGCGGATGCTTGCCCTCCTGACCGGCGCGGTACAAGACGGGCACCTTTTCCCCGGACACGCCCTCCCACTGGAAGTCTCCGCCCTCCAGAGGTGTCTCCGAGACGAAGTCGAAGCTCCAGCGGCGGGATGCTTCCTCCAGGTCCTTCCTCAGAGCGTCGCGGTACTCCAGCTGGAGCTGCTCGCGATCCACCGGCCCGAAGAGGTTCCGCCGCGTCGGGACGTTCCTGAGAGCTCGCAGGATCCGCTTGTGCATCGCCATGAGCTCAAGCTGCAAGAAGACACGATTACAGTCTCTGAACAATGTCAAACTGCATTCAGTGTCTCAGTATGACATCAACAGAAACGCAGCGAAAGCGTGTCCTCCCTGACCTGTCCCAGTCTCTCACAGTCATGTCTGAGCCTCTCTGTGCTCTGTATTTAAAGGCTGAAGTGAGTCATGATCTGCTGCATGTCTGGGCAAATCTACAGTGACATGTGCGGGCATGTTTCTCTGGATCAGACGGGAGTGCAGTGCATCATCTCACCAGCAGAGGTCGCAGATACTGACCGCCGGCTAATATAGTGCACTACAGTTTCAGCTGATGCATAGTGAGAATTAAACACTGGATTCTCGAAATCAAGCTTGCAAATATTTCAGTTTTGTGACTGTAATTTTTTTTAATTTAATTTAATATAAGAAATACTTTTATAAGAAACCCAGCATAAACTACTGACTGTTGTTATTGTAACTTCTTACATTTTTGGTGACTTAATTAGATCTGAAATAAGATATCAGATGAAAAGCTTAACATTTAAAAACTTGAACTTAAAATTATAAATATTGCCTAATGAGTTAAAGATGAAGTACCAAAATTACTTATTTTGAAGTGTCAAAATAAATTAAAGCTATAAATATTTTTAAAATAATAATAAAAATGACAAAAGGATATAAAGTAACAAACCAAAATTAAAAAGCTAATTCCAAATATGAGTAAATACGTTTAAAAAAAACTTTAATATTTCCATCATATATGACTGATGTCTCACTGTTTATAAAATGTTCTTGTGGCTCAAGAGTCACATTTTATCCAATACGATAATTAGTTGTGAATGTTTCAGGAAATCACTAATTCTGAAGAACTTTCCAACCAGAACCCAGACGCACTGAATACTCCTACAGAACAACTGCTAAACTAACTAAACTACATATTATACTCAATACACATATATATATATATATATATATATAAAAAATTTATATATAATCCAATATATAATATTCATCTATTATAGATAACTTTCCAAATAATTTAGCCAATACCATCTTCTTCCATGAGGAAACTTGTGTTTTAATATATATATTTTTTAATTTCCATCATTCATGAATACATCATGACGTAGTGACAGTACACGTCACTGCGGTTCAAGACAGCGGCGGGAAACCGAGCGTTTGTTTGATTGGTCAGAAGTCACGCGGACACGCCCACTCTCTCCTCTGTCCACGTGATCGTGAAGCTTGTGTAAGCCGGTGTTAAACACGTCGCGATCAGATACTACTGACATTTCACTTCACACTAACATTCAAACCGCGATCAAACATCACTCAATGACGAGCCACGACGATCTGTTCCACTTACAGGGAACGTTTTTGGTTGGAGTCCGTCTACGTTTGATTTTCTCGATTGTTATTTTAAAGAATCTCTAAAGAGACTTCAGACTAGTTTTATCATTAGTTTGCATAAACTGAAACCAACAGTGTTATAATAAACTTCAACAACTTACAAGCAAACGTTATAAACGTGCAAAAACGATGCGACTTACATGTTTTAGCAGAGCAGAAGAGTGCGGAAGAGTCAAAGGGTGAGCTCTCTGTTTGCAGGATAAGTGTTTGAGATCCTGGAAGACAGAATCGAGTTTAAAACAGAACTTCAGAAGAGTCTTGAGGCGAGAGTGTGGCGTGAGTCAGTCCTAGAGCGGAGGAACAGTAGAGTCGAGACGTTCTGCTGCTGTGACGGGACTTTCTGAACTTTATGAGCTCCGATGGGCGTGTCCACGCTGGGGGCGGGGCCTCGTGAGCGCAGCACGTGGACTGAAGCCCGGTAAACACATGACAACACGTGAGCGCATGTGCCAGGACATTCCGGTAGATCTGCGTCACAGAGAGGAACAGAACGTGCGGATCCACCCAAAACGTGTTTATTTATTTCTTTCTTCTTTTTTTTTTTGTATACTGAATTAAAAATTACAAAAATAAATATCCAATTATCAAGTAAAAAAAATAAAAATAGTACTATTCTTCAACAAACTGGATCTTATAACATGAAAACTGTAGACATTTTTTTTATTTCTTACCGCTAAGATAACTTATCGGAATTATCCTGAAACAACATATAGGCTTTTTCAAATTATTTATTTTTATTTCTTAGATATTTGATTGTTAATAACACTCCCAGCATGACTGTGTTCTTTTACAACAGGATATTACAGACGAGCAGGACTAAGCCACGCCCACTTTCTCTCAAGCTTATGTGAGAGTTATTAATAATCAAACTAATAATCTAAATCATATAAAAACTTAAAGTAATAAGCAACACAGGCTCACAGTTCATTGTATTTTAATCCTACATGTCCAGACCATTGTAGTAACATAATTATTACTAGTGAGATTGGAAGCCAATTTCTGCCACATAGTAATAATAAAGTAATTGCAACTTTTTATCTCACAGTTCTGACTTTTTTTCGCAATTCAATCAGAAACTCGCGATTGCAGTTTACATTTATTTATGTTTATTTAAGTTTATTTTTTTAATTAAAAAAAAAAAAAACTGAATTGTGAGATAAAAAGTCGCAATTACTTTTTAAATTGTACATTTTTATTATTATTCCGTGGCGAAAAGGGGGGAAAAAACAGAATTGAGAGATATAAACTCAGAATTCTGGTGGAAAAAAGTTAGAATTGCAAAATATAAACTCAGAATTGTGAGAAAATTCTTGGTTTATATCTCGCAATTCTGAGTTTATTTTTTCGCTGCAGAATTGGCTTCCATAGTTAGAGTTCAGAGTAATATAGTTATCATTGGTGACAAAAATTACCTAGCTAACAATAGCTAACAGAATAACAAATAGTCGATTTTGCAAAAAAAAAAAAAAAAAGTAAAGGAGGAAAATAAACAAGACGAAGAAAACATGGCCACAACTTAAGAATTTGTTCCCACTATTTATCAACTAATTTACTTGTTTTAGGTAAGTCATAGTCACTTTGTTGTACTAATTTGTTCCTACTAAGTTGTGAAATCCAAACCGTCCAAACCTGTATGCCTTTCTTTCTTCTGTTGAACTCAGAAGAAGATATTTTGAATTTTTTGGTCCATAATCAAAGAAGAGCATGATATTGCATTTGATAAAGTACATTTTTGTAAAAGTGAATGAAATAGGTTGTTTTGCAAATGTATTTATTCTATACTAAACATATTTAATACATAATAAAATAATAACTGCCCTAGTTTTGAGCCAATAAACACACAAACAAACCAATCAATTAAAAAAATAAGTGAACTAATCAGTCACAACGAGGAAGCTCTTTGTTCACTAATGAGACTAAGTACTTGAGTAAAAGCGCGGGTAAATTTGAGTGTCTGTGAAACCGGTTCATTCATTTTAAAGGAGCCTTTCCTCACTCTGTGATGAATTAATGTGACTCAGTTAAGCTGCATCCGTATGAGCTCATATAAAATGAAACATATGGAATATCTGAACTTTCATAAGCTAATGTATCAAACCAAAATAACTGCTAAAATGGTGGATAATGTAAACGTTTCTCAGTAGGTTGGGTGATCCATCATCATCCACTCATCACAAAGGATTAAACATGCCGGGTAGTTTTAGTCTGAATCATTACATCAATAGCAAATTTACTGTCATTTACACAGCCAAAGTTGTTCCAAACCTGTACAAGTTTCTTTCTTCTGCTGAACACAAAAGATTTTGAAGAATATTGGTGACCAAGCAGTTGGACCCCATTGACTTCCATAGTATGGAAAAATAAAAAATGCTATGGAAGTCAATGGGGACCAGAAACTTGAGGGTGTGTAAATGACGACAGAATTTTCAGTATACCATTAAGTACTCATGAATGAAGGATTTGAACCTACAACATTTAAGTTAAATCAGATATTTTAATCACTACACCTCACCAAACCGGAACCCATCAGCACTTTTTCTTCAAAAATTACTTCGCGTTCTATTATAAATGTATGAATTATTCTGTCGAAGTACTGATATCAATCCAGCTTTAATTAATGGGTTAAATTATAGCACTATAAACAAGAATATTTAATAATTACATCAAGTGTCGACTCTCTAGTTGATAAACTTTGGATTTCAAAAAGGAAATCTAAACTCTTTAAAGCAATACAGATAACAAATGCCAGTCTTTTTTTTTTTTACATACAATAATAATAGCTAAGCACTTAACGGAGACATATGATGCCCCTTTTTACAATATATAAGTATATAAGTCTCAGGTGTCCCCAGAATGTGTCTTTGAAGTTTCCGCTCAAAATACTCCACAGATCATTTATTATATAATTTTGAAAATGCCTATTTTGAGTGGAAGCAGAAACACGCTGTTTTTCGTGCCTGTCTCTTTAAATGCAAATGAGCTGCTGCTCCCCGCCCCCTTTTCCAGAATAGAGCTGCCATTACAGCTCGTATCTGCTAAAAACGTCAGTTTTGGTTCTGATTATCATGTTTATCACGCTGAAATCGTGTTTTAAACCATATGAGTTTAAACTTCTGATATAGGGTTTTCTGAGAGCACACAACCGAAGCACACGCACAGAAAGCAGCTGTCACAGCATGTGAGTACTAAATTAAGCTCTCATTCACACACAAGTTTACGTTAAAAACACACACGAGTTACAAAAACAGTAGGTTATGTCTGTGAAGGTAAACAGCTGGGAAATAAATCACGTTTATATTAGATCTGTGTGGCAGCAGCAATATACAGTAAATAAATCAAAGGATAAACTCCAAGTATCCTATGAAATCCTACGGGAGTCTTTAATAACATATCAAAAAGCTGTGAAAGCTGCCAAGTCTAACTATTTTTCTGCGATAATTTCCAAACACCAATAGTCCTAGGACTTTGTTTAATATCTTGAATTCTGTTTTTAATCCAACAGGCAATATCTGTCTTGCAGAGTCTTCAACTTTGTGTGAAGATTTTTTGTGGAAAAAATAGAAGCAATTAGACAGTCCATTATTTCTTTTACTGATGACCCTTCAGATCTTCTGACTCCTACTAGGTTTTTTAATTCATTTGAGCCGGTTACCATGCAGGGTTTAATGGATTCAGTCGTCAAACTGAAGCCTACTACGTCTGCTCTTGATATTGTTCCTACCCACTTTTTTAAACTGATTTTTGATAGTGTTGGGGCCTGGATTCTTGCAATTGTAAATAAGAGCCTTCTTTCTGGGTTTGTTCCAGCTTATTGTAAACATGCAATAAAAAGCCTAATCTGGAACGGTTTTATCGCATTTTAGGCCAATCTCAAATTTACCTTTTATTGCTAAAATTTTAGAGAGAGTTGTGTTATTACAGTTACAGACTTTTTTGGAAACAAATAATACTCTTGAAAAATTCCAATCTGGATTTAGGAAAAATCATAGTACCGAGTCTGCTCTTTTAAGAGTATTAAATGACATTTTGCTACTTGTTGACTCTGGGAACTCAGTAATTTTAGTGCTTTTAGATTTGAGTGCAGCTTTCCATACAATTGATCATGGCATTCTTTTATCGCACCTTGAAAAGTGTGTGGGCATCCAAGGAAGTGCCCTGAGCTGGTTCAGATCTTATCTTAGTAACAGAACGTTTTCAGTAGGTATTGGTCGCGCTGTTTCATCTGTAGCTCCTCTTACCTCTGGTGTTCCTCAAGGCTCTATTTTGGCTCCCATCTGGTTTTCACTGTACATGCTTCCACTAGGTTCAATTTTTAGGAAGGATGGCGTGTCCTTTCATTTTTATGCTGATGACACCCAAATCTATTTACCTTTAAAACACAATGACAAGAATGGTTTAGAAACATTGCTTGCATGCTTAGCTGATGTAAGATCTTGGATGTCTAAAAAAATGTTTGCATTTAAATGAGGGAAAGACGGAAGCAATTGTCTTTGAACCCTCTGTGGGTAAAGGAAAACCAAATTTTGACTGTGGTCATTTAAACTCTTGTATCAAACCAACGGTGACAAATTTGGGAGTTCTTTTTGATTCCTCCCTAAAGTTTGACCAACATATTAACTCAGTAGTTAAGTCATTGTTTTTTCCATTTTAAACTTCTGTCAAAAGTTCTTTTCTATCTTTTAAAGATCTTGAAAGAGTCATACATGCCTTTGTTTTATCACATTTGGACTATTGTAACTCCTTGTATATTGGACTACCCCAATCCTCCATGTCACAGCTTCAAATGGTTCAAAATGCCGAAGCCAGATTTTTAATGGGTTCGTAAACGACAACACAATACTCCGATTTTAATGTCTCTAAACTGATTGCCAGTGCGTTATAGAGTTGAATTAAAACTTTAACAGGCCAACTCTGCACACGATCTGTATGTTTTAATTGTATTTTATTAAAAATAGTTGTCCCTTCTTTATACTTCTTAATATATTATATAATGTCTGTCCCTTGTCAAATCCCTCAGAAGTGCAATCTAACCCAAAACAAGCAACTGAAATACAAACACTTGCTAAATTAAACCGGTCACAGAAACGAAGCTCCAAACAACTAATATACAATAAAACCTCAAACAAGGTTCAGATGTCATTATATTTTAATATTTAACCAGGATCTGTGAACTACACTGAAAAAAAATTGTTAGTAAACTTCACAATTATAAAGAAATGGCAGGTAACACTGAATTAAATGTTAAAATTTAAAGTAGAAAATCAGTATTTTTTGGTAATGCACTCAAATCTATTTCTTTTTGATCATTTTTTAGAATGTACATAAGGAACAATACGATTTGTACATTTTCAAAGATAAATAAATGCTTTAAACTATGCTCATTGTTAGGATAAAATCATCTGCTAAAGTAGTACATGTCAATTAAAGACTCACAAACTCTCACTGTTATTTTCACTGTAAAATGGACAATTTAAAAAATACAATTTTTAAAAAAATTCATAAAGAGGCCAAAGCATTTTTGTAATGACTTTTAATTCAGATCAACATTATAAACAGTACAAACACTACAAGGGAAAAAAATGAACAAGAATGAAAGCGGTTCTCCATTCCACCCCCTGCTGCCGTCATAGTGCTGTTACACCCCCCCCTCTGATCGCACAGAAACACAAATCAAACGCTCAAGGTCAGCGCAGCAGGACCAATCAGATTCACCGCCAAAAACACAACTAAAAAAAGAGTCTTAAAAGTGTGAGATGGAATGCCGTCGCATTAAAACTGCAAACACGCACAACCGCGGCTACAGAGGGAAACAGAACCGCTAAGAAGATAATGTCAATATAAAAAAAAACTAAAAAAAATTGGGGGGACTCAATCTTTTCAACATGTTTGATCTGTGCCGAGGTTTCCGTCACAACGGTCTTCTCAGTTCATTTCCGTTCAGTAGATCTGGAACGACTGTAAACGAGAAGATCAAGCATTCAGTGGCAGAAACAGGCTTCCATAAATTTCAGACTAATTAATGATTATAATTGTTCTGAATAAAAATCGTAGATGGGTTGAATGACAATACAAATCGACTGACAGTAAGTGGCACTTGTGGAGCGCAAAAATACAGATATAAACACTACTTAGTCTTTATCCATCATACAGAGGTAAAATAAAAATAAAATTTAACTATTCATCTATATCAATGCCATAACAAATTTCGCCGAATGTTTGCAGAGACTCTTACCTCCTTGATCGGGAGAAAGATCGTGAGAGCCTGTGGTTTCTGTCGTGAGACAGTGATCTTTCCCTCCGCCGCTCTCTGGAAAGAGATCTAGACAGAGTCCAGAACAACATGATGTTGAGAAAGCGCTCACAAAGCCCCGCGGGAAAGCAGCGAGAACCGACGGACTCTTACCTGCTGCGACTACGACTGAGGCTCCTCCTCCTGGGCGATCTGAAGAAGAGAAGAGGCAAAGCGAGTGAGCGCGCAATCGACACACGGACGCACCTCACAAGCCCTGCAACTAACAGTCAAACGCACTCGTCACCGCCCTGATACAGGGGTGGAGTGGAGACCTCGCAACACATGAGGCTTCGGAGAACCTCCCTTAATAAGAGCGTTACGCTCCAGTACAGAGAGCTACAAAAGTAGTGCCCTAGCAGGAGAAACTCAACAGAAACGCACTGCAATCAACCCCACAGAATGAAGACAGTGAAAGAAAGCAAGAGCAGCTCTCAAAGCCCACGCTGCTTCTGTAACCTGAACCTCCGTTTGGGCTCCCCATCAGTCTGCTTGCCTAAGCTTAACAACGTCTGTCCAGATCTCATACCAACCCTGTTTGTTTCAACTCAACAGGAGATTTCTCCTCATCTTACATCTGTATTCAGCATTAAACTGTATGAAGCAGGAAAAACTTACTAGTCTTTTCGGTTTTCAACAAGCTAGAAAAGGCGAAGGGGAAGACGGCTGGCGGCCGGGGAGCAGAATTGGCGGGAAAGTGCAGGCCAGATGCTGCGAGCTGATTAGCTGGCTTGCGGATGGGGGCTGGATGTAGTGGATTTTTCCTGCTTTTATTGGTTAGCCGAAGGCTGTTGCTGGTGGTTGGTAGTGTAGACATTGGGGAACGTAAAACGCTGATTGGTCAGGAATGTGAAGTGGGCCGCTGCCGATTGGGTGTTAAGGTTGGAGGAGGAGGAGCTGACAACGGCATGCTCAGGAACCAATGGGCTGGTGCGAGCTGATGACTGGCAACGCCTGGGTCATGTGACACCAACCCAGCCAGCTGATTGGGGCACGCTGGTCACATGATGCTGAAAGAAGACTAGTAGACTGACTCAGAGGGTGGTGAGGAGAGGCATGGTGGTGACTCTGCAACGGGGTTCATTTTTATTAATATAGATAATAAAATAAAATAAACAACCTTCATGTAAAGTTAAGTCAATAAAAGATTGCATTCCAACCATTACTAGACCCGAGCAGATTACTGAACACTAGCGACTGGGCTTTGACGTCCAATTCACAAATTAGCAATATTAAAATTAACGTCCGGGTCAAATTTCAACCCAAAAATCAAAAGAAACAAAGCCACTAACGACAATTAATTACATTTTTACATAATGTTTTCTCATTCATCGACGCTGTAATTCTCATTACCATCACACAAAGATAAATTATCATTTACAATTTATATTACGTTAAATTTGATCAATGCGATGTGCTTATTAATTGACAAACCAGAATTTGCTCGAGAAAATTCAACCCAATCTTACGGGAAAATTTAACTTTTACGAGCTGCAGATGAATTTGTAGAAAATAAAAAAAACATGAATCCCCGCCCCCCAAACAAATAAAAATGACATCTTACGAAAACACACGAATTAGCCGCTAATTCGCCAAAGCGTTAAATATGAACTTGTGTTGGATAATCGTTACAGCAATGAGAATTTAGGTGAAACGTGCCAAATCACAATGCAAAAAATCAAGCCAAAAGCATTTAATTTTGGAGTGAAACGTAACCCGGACATTTTCTCATGGAATTTACCTAATAATCACTTACTGGTCTGCATTTCAACAAAATATCAGAATTTGAGAAGCCCAGTCAAATCATTGTTTAATGGATATCAATGACAATGAAGATGGAGGAGCAAAAGATCTCCGGCAGACCCTCGTCAGAACCGGGACACCCGGCACCGGCGGAGCCTCCAGGACTGGCGGGAGGGGCAGAATCAGGTTAGTTTCCTCTGGAACACAACCTACGGAGAGACAGGCGAGCGGGAAAACAGGTTTACCTGCGCCTGGGGGCGGGGCTGCTGCGCCTGCGGTTGTCATCGCGTGGGCGTCGGCTCCAGGACGGAGGCGGACCCCGGTTACGAGAGCGCTTCTCGCCATTGGACAGCTCCACCCTCACTCGGCAACCGCAGAGGGTCCTGCGTGACAACGGATCGGTTAGCTCTGAAGTCGCTGGGTAATGGCTGATGATTAGCGTTATAATCCACACTCACCGTCCGTCCAGCTCTCTGACGGCGTCTGTGGCATCGCGAGGGTCCTCAAACTCAACGAATGCAAAACCGGGAGGGTTCCTGGCCACCCAGACACTCCGCAGGGGTCCGTAGTAGCCAAATGCCCTCTCCAGTTCGGATTTGTTCCCATTATTTCCCAGATTCCCAACGTACACCTTACAGTCCAGAGGGCAGTCGCGATGCATGGCTCAACCTGCAAAACACAACACATAACGCTTCACTTTCCAACTCATTTCAATAAGAAGGCCGAGTATCTCTAGGGAAAGACATGTTAATGCAATGAATGGAGGTGTGGCTGCTTTCGGTCTCCATCGCCTCCAATACCCATCTCTCTCTTCCCTCTTATTACCCGCCTATTTCTCTCACTGTTGCATGTTGTCTAAGCGTAACACATAGCCTAATTGTTTATTAACATTGCCAAAGGATCAGTAGATAACCTGGATACAATAACAAAAGCCTTTCAGTCACTTTTAAGGTGTATTTACACAGCCAAGTTAAAGGATTAGTTCACTTCCAGAATAAAAACATCCTGGTAATTTACTCTGCCCCACGTCATCCAAGATGTTCACGTCTTTCTGTCTTCAGTCGCAAAGAAATGAAGGTTTTTGAGGAAAACATTCCAGGATTTTTCTCCATATAGTGGACTTCAATGGGGATCAACTGGTTGACGGTCCAGTTTCAGAGCTGACACGATCCAGCCGAGGAATACCAGTCTTAACTAGCCAAACCATCGCTCATTTACTAAAAAAAATAAACATTTATATAGTTATAAACCACAAATGCTCGTCTTGCACTAGCTGGACTCTTAGTAAAACTCTCAGAATATGCTATACATAATAAGCGCTAAACATCTCATAAAGAAGCCATTCTTAGTAGTAGGCTAACATATTAGCAGACAGCAGCAGCATTAATGTTTCATTTATTTTCTATATAAGCATTTAGATGCTCGAGATTTAGATGCTGACCCCTGGTCACCGATTTCGGCCGTAAATATTTAACTTATACATAGTTACACTTCAACTACGTGTAATGGTGCAACGAAAAAATATTTAGAAGTGCGTAAATTGTAACTTAGTGCACATTTACGTCAAAACTAGGCTAAATTGTAACTTACGCACAACTGGCGCAACCGGCCCAGAAGCGCCTCTGAGGCGTTATAGTCGCGTGACAAAACGGTTTAATCTAATCTACTAAAACCACCAAACATCCTAGTTTCAACAATTCAAAACGTTAATCTAAAAAGTCAAAAATATGACAATATAAGGAGGAAAACTGTAAAATGCGTATAAACGGAGAGCGTCTTTTGTTCGCCGCTCAAAATGGCGCATGACGATCACACGCGACTGAACACAAACGACACAAACGATCTCTTTAACCGACAAAAACAGTCTGGAGCCGCTGTAAATATAATTACGATGATTGTTAAACTGATACATGTAATTAAAGCCTCGCGGTGAGCGGCTAATCGCTAATCCGGGTCAACAGTAAAATGGCGCCTGCAAAAAAAAAAACACAAATGAGGCGAAAACGCAATTCCGTCTCCTAACGCTCGCAATTAAGCGTCTCAAACATCAGAATCAAGCCCACTACAGGATAATAAAAGCGAATAAAAGCCGATTTACCGTGAATGTCGCCTTTTGCTGACCGTGCGTGTTTGAGTCCTGGATCAGATCCGCTCCGAAATGGCGCCGCGCGGAAATACGGACGTGCTCACGTAATGTACGTCTCGACGCACGCTCGTGGGCGGAGCTTCCGGCTACGCGTCTGTGAGCCCAGAGAGAGAAGCCCTAAATGAGTTCATTAATAATCACATTAGATCTAAACGTTTTAAAGCAAAATGCACGATTTTTAAATACAAAAAGCCAAAGTGTTTTTTTAAACACAACTGATGTGATTATTTAATCTATGGCTAATCCTCCTCAAAAAACGGAAAAAAGGAAGGAAGCTATTCTTGAAGGAATAGCTCGCCTTAATGAAGATATTTGGTGTAGAAACTCGCATTTTTTTGGGTTTTCTGTACTAAAGCACTGAAATCGATCATGAGATACACAAAAACCAAAAGGGTTTGCTGTTATTCACGTCAAACCAAATGCACCATTACGAAAATTAACAATGGTTTTACTACAAATAAAGCCAATAAACCATGGTTGCTATAGTTAACCACAAATTAACCATGGTTTTGCTACACTATGGTATTTGTAGTAAAACTGGTTATACAACCCTGTTGAAAAAAACTGCATATTTTATGCTGGTCCTTTGCTGGTTTATGCTGGTCCTTTGCTGGTCCTAAGCTGGTCCTTTGCTGGTCCTAAGCTGGTCCCAGCTTAAACCAGCTCAAACCAGCATCCCAGCTTCAAAACATACCTAACTAGCATATGCTGGTTTTTTCAACAGGGAAATGGTAATCAATACGCCAAAAAAAAACATACTACTCTTTTACAATAAATAAACCACGGTTAATTTTCATAAGGGCTTGAGGTGCTAAATTTGGACTGAAAAGGACCATCGTACTGTAAATTTGAGGTTTGTTGCTCAAAAAAAAAAAATCATGTGACTTCAGAAGACTTGGAATATAGTGCACAAGTCTATTTTAATTGCGTTTTAATTAGACCTCAACATGTTGTTTGGCTGCTGTAGGCCAATATTATTCAAAACATCTCCTTTTCTCTTCTAGAGAAGAAAGAAAGTCAGATTTGGGTGTAAATGGTGACAGAATGATCATTTTGGGTGAACTATCCATTTGTAGTAGTAGTTTTGTAGGTTTGTGGTCATCTGGGCAGTTGCTAATCAGAGATGTTTTACTTTGGAGGAATCATCATCACTGACGTCCCCATCAAGCACTCGCATTTTTCACCGTTAGAAACCACATCCGAGACGTGTTGCTAGGGCTGTGAGAGTCTTTAGCAGCGCTGCTGACGTGGAAACACGCCGACGATAATGCTAAGTTTTGAAGTTCTAGTGAAAAGGCATTTTAACTAGAACACCTACGGCTTTATCGACTGGGATTTTTCCTTGCAACAACCAACCTGCATCAGTTTTTAACTCTCAAACCTCTCCAGTTCTGTGACTCGTTTCAAACTTTTCTCATGCTTTTAGTTGAAAACACAGCCTTTCTCAGCAGATTCTCATTTTTGATGAGAACTTGAAACCCAAAAGAACTCAAATTTTAATTCCAGCCTTTGAGCTCAGTGAGGACGCCAAACGGAATGAAACCCAAAACAACGATTAATCAGTAGTTTGACGTGACGCATCCATTATAAATGACTCTGTGGAAGCAACCAAAGCATATCTGATAATTGGGAGCCGAGGAGGAGGCGGAGGGGCTCTGAATCTGAGGTCACCAGGGGTCTATATAAACCCCGGGATCTGAGCGTCTGTCAGTCAGTCATCTGCAGGAGAGCAGACGGGAGCGAGACAGCTGCTCAGAAAGTTAGTCGGTTCATGATCTGTGTGTTAGTTCTGTTCTGATGAAGGTCTGAGTCTGTGTTTCTGTTCTTCAGCTCGAGGCGTTTCAGTGTTCGGATGATGTTGAAGACGCAGAGATCTCAGCAGCGCGTCGCTCTCATGATACTGATGGTGGTCGCAGCCGTGCAGAGTCAGGAGAACGAGAGGTTATCTGTCTAACTAACTAACCAACTAACTAACTAACTAACTAACTATCTATCTATCTGTCTATCTGTGTCTGTCTGTCTGTCTGTCTATATCTATCTGTCTATCTATCTATCTATCTATCTATCTCTAATATT
>NW_015541037.1:59916-60741 GCF_001515605.1 Sinocyclocheilus anshuiensis | reverse complement strand
TCACAGATGAATAAAAAGTTCAAAAGAACAGCATTTATTTGAAATGGGCTAGAAATCTTTTGTAACATTATAAATATCTTTACTGGCACTTTTGATTTTTTTTGTTAGTTGTTATTGGTTTTATGCTGAATAAGCAGTGGGACGGACCTTGTCTCCGGAGGCGCTGGTCAGGACGAAGGTGGAGAAGATGGGCAGCTGGTATTTAGTGTTGAGCGGCCAGCTCTCCACCGTCACACCCATCGGCAGACAGAAGACCGGAACAGAGTCCGGCAGCGGAAACGACTCCAGATCCTCCTCAGGACCTCACAATTATATTCCTTCTTAGGGAAAAATGGTATCTGTGAGGATTTCCAGTCAGGGTTTAGACCGTATCATAGTACTGAGACTGCTCTCATTAGAGTTTCAAATGAACTGCTCTTATCATCTGATCGTGGTTGTATCTCTCTATTAGTGCTACTGGAACTTAGCACTGCGTTCGACACTATTGACCACAACATTCTTTTGAATAGACTAGAAAACTTTGTTGGCATTAATGGAAAGTGCATTAGCATGGTTCAAATCGTATTTATCTGACCACCATCAATTCGTAGCAGTGAATGAAGAGGTATCATATCAATCACAAGTGCAGTATGGAGTACCTCAAGGCTCAGTACTATGGCCGTTACTCTTCACGCTTTACATGTTACCCTTGGGAGATATCAGGAAACACGGTGTTAGCTTTCACTGTTATGCTGATGATACTCAGCTCTATATATCTTCGCAGCCCGGCGAAACATACCAATTTGAAAAACTTGCGGAATGCATAGTCGATATAAAAAACTGGAT
>NW_015541037.1:59317-59580 GCF_001515605.1 Sinocyclocheilus anshuiensis | reverse complement strand
GCGAGGAAAAGAGGGAACGCCCCGCCCCCGCGGTGATACCGGTATTACCGGTGTTGTCACACGTCGATTAACCGGTGGGAAAATTTCCTCACCGTCACAACCCTAGTGTGTACATGTGCCTTCTTGAGCAGGGGAACCTTGCAAGTGCTGAAGGATTTCAGTCCATTGCAGCGTAGTGTTTCCAATGGTTTGATTGGTGACTGTGGTCCCAACTGCCTTAAGATCATTAACAAGCTCCTCCCGTGTAGTTCTGGGCTGATCCC
>NW_015541037.1:55056-59224 GCF_001515605.1 Sinocyclocheilus anshuiensis | reverse complement strand
TCTCACCAAGCTTCTTGCTGATGGTCTTGTAGCCCATTCCAGCCTTGTGCAGATCTACAATCTTGTCTCTGAAATGCTTTGACAGCTCTTTGGTCTTGCCCATGGTGGAGGGAGAGGCACTGTATATATACACATATATATATATATATATATATATATACATATATACACATTATATTTAAATGTCTAATAATTCATTCAATTTAACACTTTTAAATAGACTTCATCAATTAATATTTGTTTAGTTCAGAATTGTGATCTCTATTTGATACAAAAAAATCGTGATTCTAAATTGATCCAGAATCGTGCAGCTCTACACTAGGGCTGCGACGATAAATCGATGCAGAATCGATTCGTGGATCGATCTTCCGAATGCATGGCGGTCCTCTCTGGAATGGGTTCTGAGTTTATATTTTAACAGCAGATGGCGCTCTACTCTAGTTTTTATCCGCACACTCAAACACTGATGAAGAAGAGCTGAAGAGCGCTTGTGTGTTTGGCTGAGTCTGTAATTTCACCTCGGCTCAGAATGCTTTTATGACGCCAGATTAATGTAAACACAGCCCACTATCAACACCCTTGTGATTCGCTTCAACCTTCTCGAATCTTATGAATGATTATTTTAGGTTCGAGTGTGTGTAAGGATTTGGAAACGAGCAGAGCACGGCTGTTCCTGAAGCATGCAGTGTTCAAAACTAAGCTCAGAATCCACTCGAGAAAGAATCGCGACACATTCATTCATCGAGTATTTTGTAAAAACCATTCAAAACACCCCTACAGAGCGCATGCATACATTACGTGAAGTCTAGACTAGAGCGAGTGTGTTCTTTCACTGCATGATTCAGTCTATTCAAATACATTTACAATGATCACAAAATTCAAGACATGGGGCAGAAAATGTATATATTTATATCATTTCATATAGTTAATCAATATTACACGAAGAGTGCTGTTTTTCTCCAAAAATGACCATGATTACAAATGTGATATAGATTTTTTACAACAGTTCAATAAACAAGAAGTTAATTAAGAGACTTACGTTTTAGACACTATATTTCCTGTTTTTGTACATAGTCTATACTTCTATATCTACATAGTTTATATTTGTACTTCTGCGGCATGGTTTTATTTTATTTTTTATTATGTTTGTGTGTGTATATATTTGTGGGTGTGTTTTTATTTTATTTTTATTTTGTTTTTGCACTTGTCTTGGCATTCACTGTGGACAGCAAAGAAAGAATTTCATTGTACAGGGAAACCGGTTTTCCTCACTGTGCACATCACAATAAACGCTTTGAATCTTGCGCTATTTCAACAACAAAAATAATTCCAAACAAAGCCAAAACGCAGTTTTGTTTTGTTTTTTTTGCATCTCTAAACAACATGACAGTGATTCGTTCCTGAATGAATCAACCGTTTAAATGATTCGGTTCAATCGCAATGACTCACTTATTAACAGTGACTTGCTGCCACCTGCTGGCGGTTTTAATTTCACACTTAAAGTTTCTTTTTATTATTTAAATAATTTCAAATAACAGTATTCAACGTTTTTATGTTTAATATATCAAAATATTATTTATGCATTTGTAACTGCAGGTTAAAGCATTCCTGTCCTGCATTAAACAGTGTGTAAATACATCTAAACACCTCTTCAGACGCAGCTTCTGTGTTTCCTCTGCATTGCAAAGATGAATTGTGTTGATATTGATTTAATTTGCTTGGTAACAGCCCAAATGTCTTATTATTCTAATTCACTGATTAAATGTAAGAATTTGACTCAAAAGATAAAATGTCTATGTAAAACTAAAATGTAAAAAGGTAAAAATGTCTATAAAAGGTAAAAATCTTATTGCAAAAGATTAATTTCTCTCAGTGTGAACTGACCAGCACACAGAATATGAAGAATATCAAAAACTTCAGGAGTCAGCTGTCCACGGCAGTCTTTAAGATACCAGCACAATAACACACTCAGCACAATATCATCTAATTATCGATATCGATAAAATCCCAGAAAATATAAAGATATTATTTTTCCTCACCCGAGCTCGACGACGGGTGGTTTGTCGTGTCCTCTGCGGTAGCACAGGAACATGTGTGTGTTGTTGAGCAGGCCTGCGCTCAGCTCCGCCGGATGGCCTGCTTGGGTCTTCTCGATGCAGGTGAATCCCTCAGGAACGTCTTCCCCGAGACCGCGGGCGATCACAGCCAGATCAGTGACGGGCTGCAGCACTCGCACGCCCCTCTGCTGACCCTCCTCGTCCAGCGGAGACCCGGCGCCTGACAGACCCGCCACCACGAAATAATCCACCAGCTGAGGACAGCGCTCCTCCGTCATCACGCCGGTCTAAATGCCACTGACACACACACACACACACACACACACACACACACACACCGTCAGACCACAGATACACACAAAACTGTGCTGTCAGACCACCAAACTCCCTCTGCAGTCCATCAAGAGCACATGAAAATTTAGGGCCAGTTTTGCTAACACACACACACTCACACGCTCACACGCTCACACGCTCACACTCACACTCACACTCAGTCTCACACATACTCACGCGCACACGCTCACGCTCTCACTCTCACTCTCACTCTCACTCTCACTCGCACGATCACACACACACACTCACTCACTCACACAGTCACACACATACACACTCACACACACACACGCTCACACTCAGTCACACACATACACACTCACACACACTCACGCGCTCACGCTCACGATCACACTCACACACACACACACACACTCAGTCACACACATACACACACACGTCTGCCTGATGGGGTCAAAGGTCACTGCGCAGGTGACGGGTGATGACAGACTCGCTGCATCCGTCTCATCTACAAACACACCCATCGCCATGGCGACCGCCTCAGGACCGGACATCCCTGCTGAGAGTAAGCAGGTTAAGAGACGAACACTCGCGCTCTCTCTCATCCAACACACGGTGTGCAGCAAACTATCAGAGGAAACAACAGCCGCTACACTTCACTTCCTCTGCATCGCTCAGCCGTTCAGAAATCAAAGCGCAGAGACGTGTTTCCGGCAGAACCGCACTGAGAATCAGACAGATCGACTCAGAAAAACTCACGCACGTGTCTGAGTAATGTCTTCAACAACAATCTCAAATCAGACTACATAGAGCTAAAACAGCTCAAGTCAAGACATCACATTTCTTATTTCAATTCAATCCCTCAACAACATTTTTATTTCAGAACCAGGATTCAAGCCGTCTTGGAAAAGCTAGATATATATAAAGGGGAAACTTCAAAAGTGTGATTTCTAGACTTGGAGAAACTAATACAATATTTAAAGAGTCATGGATATTTCTGTTTTTTCAAGTTATGTCCAGTTCTAAAACATTTTATTAGGTAGAAATTTCTACTTGCAAGTAAAATAAATAATTGTAAAAATGGCATAATTATGACCTGCTGGAAAATTCAGCTCTTGAAACTCCAGAAATGTATTTAAGCTACTTTGAATTTTTTTATTAAATCATTTTAATTAATATTAACATATTTGAATTATTATATATTAATTAATATTAATAAAACACTGAAACTGTATTTAAATTAATGACATTACTTATTTAAGTTTTTAAATATTTAAAGTCACAATGAAATGGAAGTAGTGACAGGTCTTTTCTTTCTTTTTAGTGAAACAAAAACAATGTAGGCCACTTGGGCACTTCTAGTTAAAAAATTAGGGTCCAGTATACTGAAAAAAAAAGTCAAATATTAAAAAAAAACTTTAACAAGTAAATTAAATTTCATGCTAACTTCTAGTTTCTGTAAATAACAAATGTTGAAAACGAGCAGCTTAGTGATTACAGCAGAAATGTCATCAGATATTGTTGAGAACAATGAAGCTGTGAACCTCTGATCAACACAAGACTCTGCAGGACGACAGACGAAGAGCCTTTATCCTTCCAGAGACACTCAGAGACAGACACTCATTCACGCACACTCACTCGCACACTCACTCGCGCACACACACACACTCACACGCACACTCACTCACTCACTCACACTCACACTCACACTCACACACTCAGTCACACACACACACTCTGTCACACACACTCTCACACACACTCAGTCACACACACACTCTCACACACACTCACACACACACTCACACACTCAGTCA
>NW_015541037.1:50808-55015 GCF_001515605.1 Sinocyclocheilus anshuiensis | reverse complement strand
TACACACACACACACACACACACACACACACACACACACACACACACACACACACACACACACGCACACTCTCACACACACACTCACACACACACAGATGAGCATCATCACATGACCGTCCACACTCACACTGACGCCTATCGAGTGATCAGAAACTCATCTGTCTGCTACGCTGAGCTCATAAGAAGGAAGCAGGACAGAAACTGATTCCTGAACAGCAGAAGAGCGTATGATAGTGTGCTGATAAATCCATTTATAAAGAAACTGGATACTTTTTTGCACTATTAACACTTCAAAGGTTTCTCTTTACAACCACTGTGTTTACAAGCACATCAATCAAACTAATAGTTGAGCACATATTGTATAACCTCCTGGGAAATAACATCAGGAAAGGAAACACGCATTTATAGATCAGCAACTATGTGTACAGGAATATATTCCCAATTCTGTACGTATATAAACATCATATTCAGAATATGTCTTTAACCAGAGCTGAAACAGAATATGATGTGTGTGTAACATATTATATGTTATATGTGATATACTATGAGTCTTGGTCTACATGAAGTTGACCGAAGTGAGCAGAACCGTTCCACATCAAACTCACGTGAATGTGAACTACAGTCCATCCACACACGGCCTGCAGATCGCTGACACAGAAACAGGAAGAGAGAGCGAGAGGATTGATTTATAGCGACTGAAGGACTGATGCAGGACACACAGCAGAACCGAGCGCTCCTCACTGACCCCAGAACAGTCCAGAAGATCAGAAATGAGTAAAGATCTGAGCTGGAGCTTCAACCAGAAACACTAAACCAGCCACAGGTCGATTCACACAGTCTGTGCTCTGCATACTGTAGTATATACCATATACTGGTGACTAGTGTTAAACTAGTACTTAGTGAAGTATACAATGAGAGACTCTTCACACATGACCTCATTATATGTCATATTTAATTCAGCGATCTGCACCCAGTTAGTAAACATGATTTACTATGACATTTGCTTTGTGCAAAAATGTCTGAACTTTTGTCAGTCTGATTGAATAATAAGTCAGTCAAGAGATGCTAAACATAACAGCTAGAAATGGAAGGTATAGTCAAGCGCATTGCATTGTGGGATGCAGGGACACATGCAGTGTTCTCTGTTGTTCTGCTCACTATACCAAATGTAGTAAGTTGTACAGAATACATACTGAAGAATAGTATGAGAAGTATGTGTAAAGTGAGTATAGTATGAGTAGTATGGGTAGCATGAGTAGTGTGTGCAGAGTTAGTAGTTTAGTATGAGTAGTGATAGTGTGAGAAGTATGAGTAGCGTGTTTAGTACGAGTAGTATGTGTAGAGTGAGTATAGAATGAGTAGTATGTGTAACATGAGTAGTGTGTGCCGAGTTAGTAGTATAGTATGAGTAGTGATAGTGTGAGAAATATGAGTAGCGTGTTTAGTATGAGTAGTATGTGTAGAGTGAGCATAGAATGAGTAGTATGTGTAGAGTGAGTATAGAATGAGTAGTATGTGTAACATGAGTAGTGTGTGCCGAGTTAGTAGTATAGTATGAGTAGTGATAGTGTGAGAAATATGAGTAGCGTGTTTAGTATGAGTAGTATGTGTAGAGTGAGTATAGAATGAGTAGTATGTGTAGAGTGAGTAGTGTGTGCAGTTAGTAGTTTAGTATGAGTAGTGATAGTGTGAGAAGTATGAGTAGCGTGTTTAGTATGAGTAGTATGTGTTAAGTGAGCATAGTATGAGTAGTATGTGTAGAGTGAGCATAGTATGAGTAGTATGTGTAGAGTGAGTACAGAATGAGTAGTATGTGTAGCATGAGTAGTGTGTGCGCAGTTAGTAGTTTAGTATGAGTAGTGATAGTGTGAGAAGTATGAGTAGCGTGTTTAGTATGAGTAGTATGTTAAGTGAGCATAGTATGAGTAGTATGTGTAGTGAGCATAGAATGAGTAGTATGTGTAGCATGAGTAGTGTGTGCAGAGTTAGTAGTTTAGTATGAGTAATGATAGTGTGAGAAGTATGAGTAGGGTGTTTAGTATGAGTAGTGTGTGTAGAGTGAGCATAGTATGAGTCGTATGTTTAGCATGAGTGGTGTGCACATTATTATAATATGAGCAGTGATAACAGAAGTCTGAGTAGCATGTTTAGAGTGAATAGTATGTAAAGTGTGAGAAGTATAATAAGTAGTATGTAGTGTGAGTAGTCTGTGTAGTATTAATATGTATAGTATGTGTAGTGTGACTAGTATAGTTTGTGTAGTATGTTAATGTGAAATATAAGTAGTGTGAATAGCGTGTAAAGTGTTTGTAGTGTGAGCATTGCGAGTAGTGTTTGTAGTTTGTGTAGTGTGAGCATTGTTTGTAGAATTTGTAGTATGTGTAGTGTGAGCAGTATAGTGTGAGTAGTGTGTGTAGTTTGTGTAGTGTGAGCATTGCGAGTAGTGCGAGTAGTGTTTGTAGTATGTGTAGTGTGTGTGTGGTGTGAGCAGTGTTTGTAGTATATACAGTGTGAGTAGTGTGTGTGTAGTTTGTGAAGTGTGAGCAGTGTGAAGTAGTGTTTGTAGTATGTACAGTGTGAGTAGTGTGTGTGTAGTTTGTGTAGTGTGAGCATTGTGAGCAGTGTTTGTAGCATGTGTAGTGTGAGCAGTGTGTGTAGTTTGTGCAGTGTGAGTAGTGTTTGTAGTATGTGTAGTGTGTGTGTGTGTGTGTGTGTGTGTGGTTTGTGCAGTGTTTGTAGTATATACAGTGTGAGTAGTGTGTGTAGTTTGTGCAGTGTGAGCAGTGTGAGTAGTGTGTGTGTGTGGTTTGTGTAGTGTGAGCATTGTGAGTAGTGTTTGTAGTATGTGTAGTGTGAGCAGTGTGTGCAGTTTGTACAGTGTGTGCAGTGTGAGTAGTGTTTGTATTTTGTGCAGTGTGAGTAGTGTTTGTAGCATGTGTAGTGTGTACAGTGTGAGTAGTGTTTGTAGTTTGTGCAGTGTGAGTAGTGTTTGTAGCATGTGTAGTGTGTACAGTGTGAGTAGTGTTTGTAGTATGTATATTGTGAGTAGTGTGTGTAGTATGTGTAGTGTGAGCAGTGTTTGTAGCATGTGTAGTGTGAGCAGTGTGTGCAGTGTGAGTAGTGTTTGTAGCATGTGTAGTGTGTACAGTATGTGTAGCGTGAGCAGTATGCGATTGCAAACAGCCTGCGGCCGCAGCACCTCAGCACTCACCCTGAACGAACCGTATCGGTCAGATGAATAGTATCAGATGAGTTGGGTTGAGCTGCACGTTTCGGTGGCGACACACACGATCTCAGGTGTCTTCATTAGAAAACTCCACTTCCTGTTTCAGCTCATCTTTGAGCTCATCTTTGAGCTGAGGATGCGTTTCCTGTCCACGCTGCTTTTAGCTCTTTCTAAGCACTTTCAACACTCGCTTCCTCAAACGCCTCCGCTGCACAACACAAGAGTTTCCCTCGTTCATCTCAGTTCATCTGCAGCTGTGTGAATATCATGCATGCCATCAGACGCTGAGGGATTACAGATCACACGCACTAACACTAGTGCTGCTGCTGTTAGCACACTCTTTTTTCAGTGCCTTTGAGCTTTAACGGTTACGAAAGTAAATTTGAAACAAAAAAATGCACCCTTGCAAAAAATGAAGAAAAAATGCACTGCAGTCATTTTAAAGCATTGTATTTTCAGAGCGTGCATTTTTGGAGGCTGAAGTTCAACTTGGTTGAATATTTATGTAGTGAATATTTCAGTTGGAAAATTTCACACAATATTTTATTATTAAAAATTAAATAATTTATATTCACTTTCCTGAGTTAATTTCCAAAATATTAAGTCCAAATAAATGATATAATACAATATATAAATATCACAAGACAAAATGCAGGCATCACTGTGAAGCGGACTGCATCACAGTAATGGCAATTATCATAAACTGCCAAATCATAATTGAAAATAAAATTCAATTAATCACCAAGTCCAACTTCAGACGTCATTATATTCACTATATAACACCAGATCAGATCAATTGCACTATTGATTAAATGTCTGTGTTTAATGATAATCATAAATCATAATTTTATGATTATCAAATGATTTTCAAAAAGTTTTTGAAAATCTGGAATCTGATGGTGCAAAAAAATCAAAATATTGAGAAAATCATCTTTAAAGTTGTTCAAATGAAGTTCTTAGCAATGCATATTACTAATCA
>NW_015541037.1:49705-50606 GCF_001515605.1 Sinocyclocheilus anshuiensis | reverse complement strand
CTATTGCTACAAATATACCCCAGCGACTTAACACTGCTTTTGTGCTCCAGGGTCACATTTATTATCAATAACAAATATCAACTGATATCTATTATTGAGCAGCTGACTGATATAATGCTGATCAACAATAATTTAATCAAAACAAATGAGATCTATTAAACATATTGTAAATATTTAGACAAATTCACAAATAAAAGGTTTCATATCACTGCCATTCTGGTGTCATGTTTCCGATTCAGTCATAAGAATAATCTAGCATATTTGTGGGCACGTGCAGTTCAATATTATATGAAGAAACGCAAATCTGTTAGGTTAATCATGATCGAAGAGAAATTCTGCTTCTGTGTTGATTCGCTAATGTTCCTGAAGCAAAACCAGTTCAGAACCGACTGACGGTCCACAATAACACACACTCACACACACACTTCACACACACTCTCACACACACACACACAGACACACACACAGACACACAGAAACACACAGACACTCACACACACTCACACACACACTCACAGACACACACACAGACACACAGAAACACACAGACACTCACACACACTCACACACACACTCACAGACACACACACAGACACACAGAAACACACAGACACTCACACACACTCACACACACACTCACAGACACACACACAGACACACAGAAACACACAGACACTCACACACACTCACACACACACTCACAGACACACACACAGACACACACACACAGACACAGACACACACTCACTCACACACACAGACACACACACACTCACAGACACACACACGCACACACACACAGACAGACACAGACAGACACTCTCACACGCTCTCACACGCTCACACACTCTCACAGACACACAGACTCACACTCACTCTCTCTCACACACACAGACACACA
>NW_015541037.1:42323-49458 GCF_001515605.1 Sinocyclocheilus anshuiensis | reverse complement strand
ACACACACACACACACACACACACACACACACACACACACACACACACACACACACACACACCTGGCTCGGCTGATCTCGGCAGGAATCCTCATGTTTGAATCACACGCGTCTGTTACAGCTGTCATTATTAATAAAGCGATTTGTGGCGTCGGCTGGGTTCGGGACTCACCTCAGCAGCAGCAGCGCGGCTCGGCTCAGTTCGGCTCTCGTCTCATCCCGAAGCTTCGGCTCATGCCGTCGTCTGGTCCGGCCGGTACCGGGGCTCGTTGGGGCTCTAGTTTGACTGCGCGGAACAACCGTCGCCGCTGCGCTCCGCCATCACGGACAGAACGCGAGCTGAGGTAGCTGCAGACGCGACGCGCTGACTGACGCCTAGCGGCGCGGAGCCGCATTACAACAACCGCACTGACAAGAGACTGGAAAGCGCGGCAGCGCGGCGGCACATGCAGCTTCTGATCGGTCTGAATGATTAATATTATAGTGTTAATCATCAGTAACTTAAGTCTATCCGCGTCGTCATGAGGTTCTGGCGCGCTTCTGATGTGACGCATGACGCTGTCACGTGACACGTTTCTCAGCGCGTCTGAAGACGCATCAATCACAGCTGTTTATGATTACTTGACAAGGATTTAAAATTCATTTTATATATTTGTCCAAACGCCAGTATTCTATTAGCATGTCAGATACGGATTATTGGCGTTATAATAGATTTAAATCTTATCGATCACAAATCTCTAATAAGACAAAAACGTCAATATTGTGAAATATTATTCTACTTTAAAACAGCTGTTTTCTGTATGAATATCTGTTAAACTGTAATTTATTCCTGTTATCAAAGCTGCATTTTCAGCATCATTGCTGTTCATTTGAACTTTCTATTTATCAAAGAATCCTGAAAACATACACAAAATATTAAGATGCAAAAAACTGTTTTCAACATTGATAATAATCAGAAATGTTTCTAATAATCAGCATATTAGAATGATTTCTGAAGATCATGTGACACTGAAGACTGCAGTAATGATGCTGAAAATACAGCTAATTACAGTTTAACAGATTCACATAGAAACAGCTTTTACATTAGAATATTTCACTTTTTTTTTATTAAATAACTGCCGCAGTGGTGAGCGGAAAAGCATTTAAAAATCATTTTCTCTCTCATTTATGCATGTGTAAAATAAAGAAATGACGTCACCGAGTCCAATGCACATATTCACTTTAACTTCTTTATTTTTCTGTAAAATAAGGAGAGGATACAGTCTTAAAAAATGTTCCGTCAGAAGCACCTATGCTTTCAGGACATTATTTACAGCATACTTGGTTTTTCCCCGGTTATCAAAATAACAAAAATTAAGAGCAACAATCATAAAAGTACATCTTAAAATAGAATGCGCATGTTTTGTTTATTTTCATACCTAGACAAAAGCTAGGACTATTTAACATAGTAAGAGCTCAAGCGTGACACGAACCGATAACATGAAGCTGTTAGTTATTCGACAGCTGATCTTCTCATCATATTTCTATCAGACCTGAGCTGATTTTACAGTGCAATGCAGACGCCAAACATCAGACGCGCGTGCTTCTGTAACATTAAAATACACCATTTCAAACAAACCCTCAGACGCTGACTTTAAACACTTTTCTGGACAGATTCAGGTCTAATCTGAATAAAAAAAACAAAACATGGATGACAAAAGTACTCCGTTCATCATAGATTGAATTATTCATCGATTCTATGGAAGCCCGTTTCCACCACAGGATAAAAAAAATTTTAATTCTGAGTTTATATCTCACAATTCTGTTTATATCACAATTCTGTTCATAGCACAATTCTACGTTTATATCTCACAATTCTGTTTATACCATACAATTCTGTGTTTACATCGCAATTCTGTTCATAGCGCAATTCTACGTTTATATCTCACAATTCTAATTTTAAATCGCAATTTCAACTTTCTATCGGAATTCGGAGATTATTGAAATTGTACGTTTATAGCACAATTCTACGTTTATATCTCGCAGTTCTGATTATCTTACAATTCTGTTTATTCCATACATTTCTGTTTATATCACAATTCTACGTTTATATCTCGCAATTCTGAGATTATCGAAATTTAATGTTTATATCTCACAAATCTGAGTTTATAACTCAGTTTGTCTCGCAACTGAGTTTATATCTCACAATTAAAATTTTATTTCGCAATTCTGAGATTATCAAAATTGAGTTTATATTTCGCAATTCTGAGTTCATATCTCGCAATTCTAATTTTACATCACAATTCCAACTTTCTTTCGCAATTCTGATTATCGAAATTTAATGTTTATATCTCACAATTGTGAGTTTATTTCGCAATTCTGAGATTATCAAAATTGTACGTTTATAGCGCAATTCTACATTTATATCTCACAATTCTAATTTTATTTCGCAATTCCAACTTTCGCAATTTTGAGATTACCGAAATTTAATTTTTATATCTCACAATTTTTAGTTTATATCTCACAATTCTAATTTTATATTGCAATTCCAACTTTCGCAATTCTGAGATTATCAAAATTGTACGTTTATAGCGCAATTCTACATTTATATCTCGCAATTCTGAATTATTATATCTCGCAATTCTGACTTTATATCTCACAATTCTATTTTTAAAATTCTGTTTATAGCGTAATTCTATATTTTTATCTCGCAATTCTGAATTATTATATCTCGCAATTCTGACTTTATATCTCACAATTCTATTTTTAAAATTCTGTTTATAGCGTAATTCTATATTTTTATCTCGCAATTCTGAATTATTATATCTCGCAATTCTGACTTTATATCTCACAATTCTATTTTTAAAATTCTGTTTATAGCCTAATTCTACGTTTCTCACAATTCCAACTTTTTTCTCACAATTCGGATTTGCAAGGGAAAAAAAAGTCAGAAAAGTGAGATAAAAAGTACCACTTTCATTTTTTTTTATTCCATGGCGGAAACCAGCTTCCATAAGCTTGAGTATTTTTATGGCAAAATTAATATTACAATGTGATAGATAAAATGCCCATGAGACTCTAAGATCTATTTGTAATGAAAGCTGATTCTAGACTTTACTAAAATAGTAATTTTTAATCATTGAAATGATCATTTATAATTTCTTCCCTTTGATTTTGGGGTGAATTGTAACGTTTTGTTGTTGACTAAATTTGTGAGATTCACCTGAAAACATTCGTAATCCACCTGGTGATCGACACATTTCTCAACATATTAATTAGCTTCATATACAAATATACATTTATGCGCATAAACATCTATAGCAACTTTATTTTAAAAATTAATCTCATAGTACACAGTATTTAGTTACATAAAAATACGTGTTCCTCTGAATATGGCCTTGCTCAGGGGAATAATCGTGCAAATACAGGCAGAAGAGAGTGCAGACGAGCGGATCGCAGTAAACACACACACACACACATATTTGGTCATTTACGACACTGTTTCAGTGGTTCAGCGCATGCGGCGACACAAACACGCTGCTGCTTTAACTAGTACAGAGAGGAGACTAGTTAGTCTGGATCAGAGATCATCAGAATCATCACTAAACATGAGCAGACTGAATTCTGGGACAAAACAACGTCTGTTCTCATGCATTAAATGTGACGCATGTCTAAAGAGAACGGCTGTGTTTAAAACGGCATACTAGCTCACTGCATACTGCACAGTGCACACTATATAGTGCATACTAATCTGTAAAATTACACTGTTCTCTGCTTTCATTCTATGAGTTTTGCATCACTGATTGTTATTCCCCCATAAATATACTCACACAGTAAGTAAATGAAGTAAACAGTAAACTAAGTAATTAATTACTGCAATTTTCATTGCTTTTCCTTTGAAGAATTCAAGTAATAAATTACTCTTAATTTGTCTGTAATTTAAGTACAGTTCATTCTGACGTAACTGCATTAAATACTGTTTGGACTATAGAACAATTCTATATAAGAATTTAACATTTAATTGTTAAAATGTTTGTTTTTAATGTAACCTTCTCCCCTTAAAATACTTTGTACAGTTCATTAATAATTTATGCAATTTTATTATATATATTTTTTTTAGAGTAATTACACTGTTGAAGATTAATTACTTTTTCATAGTAACATATATTAAAAATATAAATATAATTACATTAAAAATCTAGGTCAATTATTCCACAATAAGTGTTTCAACTGATAGTGTGCATCATTGCACGGAAATACAAATCTAAATTTATTTTGCATTGTCAGGAGAAAGTCAAGCACAATGCATTTTGTTTTGCACGCATGCAGTACAGTATGTGTGCTGTATACTGCAGTATGATAGTATGCTGTTCTGAACACGGCTGTCTGTCATTGGTCAGTCAGACCGATAGCCCCACCCCAAACTCAAGTGATTGGCTGAGACATCAAACAGATCAAATGAAGTGTCTCACTCGTCACATCTGAACGAAACAGCGACTTTTAAGCGCACAAGTGGGTTCAGCATTAACCTGGTGTGGTGCAGTGCATGCTGGGACTGAAGCGCCTGAGCAGCGATCGGTGGAGGCACGTGGCTGTGATTGGTCATCTGTAACAGGAAGTGGCCGGTGCGGCTTTGATCGTCTGAGAAGCGCAGCGTTAAAGGGCAGAAGCTCAGGGTTCAAGCGTGTGTTCTCGAGTCACTTGAGGTGGTCAGAGCGGAAGGAGTCCTCCACGGCGGGGTCAGCCAGCATCAGGTCACCGTCTGTCAGCATGCCCAGACCCCCCAGCGCCAGCGGGTTGTCAGACGAGAACGGGTCCATCTCGAAGCCCGGGACACACGACAGCGCGCTCGTGATCTCCTTAGACAGTCCTGAGGAATCTCCTGAGACACACAGCAGACTGTGAGCACTGTACTAATAATACATTAAGCAGCGCACACACACACTCACACCCTCTCACACACACTCACACTCACTCACTCATTATAACCAATCACACGCGAGTCTGTTGAGCTTATGAATGCAATGGCGTTCAATGGGAGTTGTTCAGATGAGTTTTTGTTCAGTGCACACGCTCGCTGACTGAATTCAGCTCTCACGTGAATTCTCTCATCATAAACAACTAAGTGCAGATGTACGTATGATGTAAGAGATTCATTCATCAAACCGTGTACAGACAGCTTTACTGATTATAAGGGCAGCTTTTTCAGAGTGCTTAAGCTCACGCTAGACTAAAGTCAGTCATAATGTTCTTTGACAATCTAAATGTTCTTTGCTCGCTTTCTCTGTATCATTTATTTGCTGTTTGAATAACTGTGGAAGGTACAGGTAATAAAAAAAATGTATTAATTACTTCATCCGTGAACATCCTCCTTCATAGCGTCAAGCTTCACCTGGTTTTGTATTGTTTTGAAAAAGTGACCTCTAGTGGCAAAAACTTTTGCAGCTGTTCAGTCTGTTCTATTATTTTTCTTAAATACTAGTTTTTGATTGTTTCCAAAAGCTTCACCTGGTTTTGTATTGTTTTGAAAAAGTGACCTCTAGTGGCAAAAACTTTTGCAGCTGTTCAGTCTATTCTATTATTTTTCTTAAATACTAGTTTTTGATTGTTTCCAACTCTCTCTCTCTCACACAATGCAAAAACTAAACATGTTTTTCCATACTTTTCTCAATAATTATGAAGTAGACATCACATTCAGAAGTATTAAGGGCAGTATGTCAGTATCTGATTTCAATGCAACCTCCAAAAAACACATAAAAGACATACGACGAGAACCTTAGGCCTATGTTACAGTTCACGCTGCATCAAAATAGAGAATCTATTGTTTTTTTTCTTTATATTCAAAACACTTTTAGACCTTTTTTCTCCTAAAATAGAATGGATGTTATCTTTTGAACACTTGACATGAATGGAGGTTTTTCATGATTTTTCATGATTTCATAACAGCATCACTATTTCAAAGTAAAGGTCAGAACTCGCTCTCTGACTCTGATGAGTAACTCCTGCCGATCTGGTTTCTTGTAAATTAAAAAGTAATGGGTTACTTGGAAAAAAGTCATCTGATTCCGTAACTCGCGTTACCCCCAACACTGACTCAACACTCACAATAACACACACTACACATGTTTTTATCTTGTTTAGAGTAACTGTAAACTAGCAGCGCAGCACCGGACTTTGAAACGTGCAGCGCTCATATTTATTTAGTAAAATCATATAGCCTTTTGAAGTTTAATCGTAATATTAAGCTGTATCGCAATTCTGGTCTGTACCCAAATTTAAGACCTCTTGAAATCATAATTAAGACTTCCTTGTACAATTTCAGACTTTTTATGACCTTAAATTTGATACAAGTAAATTTAAGACATTTTAAGACTTTTTAAGGACCCGCGGGAACCCTGCACACACACTCTCTAAAAATTATATATTTTATTTTTTTATTCTTAATTTTTTTTTTTTATTGTTATATCTTAGCTGACCTGTACTGGACTTTAAATGGAAAATGTTTTATTATTACACAACAAGCCATTGTGTATTTCTGTTGGGTTTGTTGTAGAGCTCCATCTGCTGGACAGTGTGAGTGTGAGTGTGAGTGTGTGTGTGTGTGTGTTGTAGTCTATCAAGCTCAGGAGTTTGAGAGTTTGAAGGACAGTTAATCACAGAGATCAGTTCATATCACACACACTCACCCGTGACATTATGACACCTACAAATGAGTCTCCTGCAGTTCTGCACCTTACGACTCTGAAACACACACACATACACACACACACACTCACACACTCACACACTCACACACTCATACACTCACTCGAGTTCAGTCCCTCACCGGTCAGGATGATGTTGGGCACGGGGTGCCGCCCATCTGTGTAGCTCTGGCTCTGGTTCTGGTTGATCATCTGTTGTTCCGAGGAGTCCAGCAACTCCATCGACGCCGGCTGACCCTGATACGAGCCGCTCTGAGCCTTCAGAACCACAGCAGAACCACCGTCATGATTCACAGCCTCCAGCTGAGAGTCCACACTCAACTACACACCACAGGAACAGAGATGGTTAACGTGTGCGTGTGTGAGATTGTGTGTGTGTGTGTCTGTGTGAGTGTGAGCGTGAGTGTGTGTGTGTGTGTGTGTGTGTGTGTGTGAGAGAGAGAGTGTGTGTGT
>NW_015541037.1:37506-42033 GCF_001515605.1 Sinocyclocheilus anshuiensis | reverse complement strand
CTGGCGTATCTGCAGGCCGAGGTATGGGTCGTCCAGCAGTGAGTTCAGGAACATTGTGTCCTAAATGACACAGAAGAGACACTCGTCCATAAATGAAGGAAAATACCATGGTATTACCATATCTGGACCAGTGCTGTTTTTATCTTGTTTATAAAATATAATATTCATTAATATTTAGAATTAGCTTTTATTTTTATATAATCAGTTTTCATTTTAATTTCATGTTTTAAGTTAAGACTTTTGTGTTTTTCTAATTTTTATTCTTGTTTTTGTATACTTCTATTTTGCTTTAAGGTATTTTTATTTCAGGTTCTGTTTTAGTAATTTTAGTACTTAAACATTTTATTTCAGTTAGTTGCAAAGACAACATTTGTATGTCTGTAAGCTTTTCATCTATTATTTATGCTTTGATTTCAATTGCTGAAAACAATTTCAATAGTTTATTTATTAATATTAACACTGGTCTGTTAGTGCTGTTAGATTACTGTAATGTACTATTATGTAATATGTACAACTAGATTAGACTCAAAGCACAAGCACAGAATGAACTAGATGAGTAAAGTTTGATGTCAAACTTTAAAGTTGGCTTGAAAAAGCCAGGCCAGAAAGATTGAAAACATTGTAATAGCTTTAAGTAGTTCTACAGTTTAAAGTTTTAATGTTTTGAAGGCAATATAAGATGGATGGATGGATGGATGGATAGATAGATAAAAATGAACTTACACAGCTATACATTTTTGAGTTTGGAAATGTTTTGGCTGCTTAACCTCTTAAGTTGAAATGTCTTTGTATGTATTGTTTTTTTAATGCACTACAGTATGCTGATTTCTAGCCTGTTGCTAGCATTTTTCTAGCAAGATTAGCATGTTGTTAGCATGACTAACAAGTTACTAACATGGTTAACAAGTTACTATCATGATTCTAGCATGATTAGCAAGTTACTAGCATGCTACTAGCATGGTTAGCAAAGTTAATAGCATGATTCTAGCATTATTAGCATGTTACTAGCATGTGGCTAGCATGTTTCTAACATGATTAGCATGTTTATTAGCCTGTTACTAGCATGGTTAGCAAATTACTAGCATGATTCTAACATGATTAACATGTTACTAGCATGTTGTTAGCATGTTTCTAGCATGATTACCATTTTACTAGCATGTTTCTATCATGTTTAACATGTTGTTAGCATGTTATTTACATTTACATTTACATTTACATTTACATTTAGTCATTTTGCAGACGCTTTTATCCAAAGCGACTTACAATTGGGGGATACATAAAGCGATTCTTCTTAAGAGGCAAACAGACACAGGAAGTGGTTGTAATACCAAGTTCTTAGACATTGTTCAAATAAGTACAAGCTAGAAAGAGAAGGAATAAATAAAGAGAGAGAGTTTTTTTTTTTTTTTTTTATGATGAAGTCAAGTAGCTTCATTATCATGATAAACAAGTGGCAAGCATGTTTCTTGCATGTTTAGCAAGTTTCAAGCATTTTTCTAGCATGATTAGCCCGTTACTAGCATGGTGTTAGCATGTTGTTAGCATGATTAGCAAGTTACTAGCACGTTGTTAACATGATTAGCAAGTTACTAGCATGTTTCTAGCATGATTAGCATGCTACTAGCATGTTGTTATAATAATTAGCAAGTTAGTAGCACTTTGCTAGCATGTTTTCTAACATGATTAGCATGTTACTAACATGATGCTAACATGTTTCTAGCATGTTTAACAAGTTACTAGCATGTTTCTAGCATGATTAGCATGTTACTAACATGATGCTAACATGTTTCTAGCATGTTTAACAAGTTACTAGCATGTTTCTAGCATGATTAGCAAGTTAGTAGCATGTTGCTAGCATGAGTTCTAACATGATTAGCATGTTACTAGCATGATTAGCATGGTACTAGCATGTTGTTAACATTATTAGCATGTTGATAGCACATTTCTAGCATGATTAGCATGTTACTAGCATGTTGTTGGCATTATTGGCAAGTTACTAGCATTTTGTTAGCATGTTTCTAGCATGATTAGCAAGTTACTAGCATGTTGTTCGCATGTTTCTATGCTAATTCAGCTAAAACCAGTTGATTCAGTAAAAAAACAGCTAAGACCAGCCTGACCTGCTAAAAAAGTGGCCAAAACCGCTTTAAAACCAGCCAAAGCAGCCAATCAGCTTAGGCTGGTTTTAGCAGTTTTTTCAGTAGGGAGTTGTTAAGCTTTGCTATAGCATTAGACAGCTTAAATACACCATAAGTCTTATTGAATGAAATTCTATGGGATTTTAGGTGGTTTTAATAGTCTGGTTTACGAAAACCGTAATCCGGATCAGTTAGAAAAGATATAGCACACAGAGTCAGACCAGTCTGAAGGTCTGGGTCGAGTTTGGTGGTTTCAGCTTGAAAGCTCTAGGAGGAGATAGGTGTCGAAATTTGGCTCAGAAGAAGAAGTAGTTTAAATAGTAGATCGGTAAGTTGGCTTTCTCAAGCTTCATCGAACCAGAAGAGAAAACACAATTTCGACTGAATTACGATGAGACAGTAAAGTCTTCATGAACACAGAAGCTGCAATCGTCTTTTCTTTCTGTATTGTGACATATATCCGAGTTAAACAGCTTCTCAAACAAGAAAAGAGAAGCATTTAAATCATTTATAATAAACACTGCAATATTTCATTTAAAAACAAAATTGTGGTATGAGTGACCCAGGGCTCTACAGTGCGACCATTTCAGCCACATTTATTAATTACTCTGTCTGAAAAGTAATTTAGTTACTCAATAAGTAACTTAATTATTCAAATCGCTAATTAGGCTACATCTTAAAATCCCTATAAACCTTAAAGCACAGACAATAGAAATTAAACTCTTTATTTTTTCAATTTGAGTCAAACATAGAAAAGCTTAGCCTTTTAGCTTTAAAACAACTGTAATACTTAAACATTAAAAAAAATAAATAAAAAAAAGTCAGCTTCTTTGGTGAACAAATAGAAATACTCTGAAATGCAAAATATCTGAATAACAAAAAAGCTTAAGAAAAGTTAAACAATACCTTTCAGTTTGGCAAGATGTTCAGGAAAAGCCCAACTAGTAAAACCCGTACAGGTTTATGTAAAAATAACACGTTAACTAATGTAGGTAAGAATAAATTCAGGGCTCTACGCTTACTTTTCTTTTTAGGAGCGCTTGAATATAGAAATATTAAATGATTTAAATAACAGAAAAGATACTTAAAAAATTAAACTAAAACTGCCAGCAGGTGGCGGCAAGTCACTGATTTTATCACTGAATGATTCATTCAATTGATTCGTTTGAACGGCTGATTCATTCAGGAACGAAGTACGTGACTGTCTTTATGAATGGGTAATTGAATCACTGACTCGCTAGATTCGTTTAAAAACGCAGTTCATTCATAAACGAATCACTGCTGTGTTTGAATGGAGATGCGCAGCGGCTCAGCTGTTACTTTGTTTGAAACTATTTTCGTTGACGAAATATGGCAACAGTGTTGTTGTCAGACAATATAAGTCACTTACTATTAACTTCTTGTTTAATGAACTGTTGTATTAAATCAATATTACATTTGCAAACTCCCTTAAAATATTATTTCATAGTCGCACGCAGTAGTTTTCAGTCGCAAATGCACAGAGACATATTTCTCGTGTCTCTGTGTCAAGTATTCGGTCAGTTTGTGACGCGTAGAAAGTTGCTCACGGAGACCGAGATGGCAGAAAGCGCACCCTGTTTGTTTTGTTCTTATTATTATTATTATTATTTAAATCTATTTTTGTATCTAGGTGTTCGCGCACAGGTGTGACTGCAGATAATGAGCTCAGAGACGGGAAAGACTGTTCCTTGCTTTAGATTTTATATGGATTACATAATCCGAGAATATTCGTTTTCGATTTGAATTGGTTCATTTAAAAGTAGACACCTCAAGCTTTCTATAGTCATATTTCTCATGGCTGTGTGTGTGTCAAGTATTCGCCGAGTTTCGGTTCATTTTTGTGATGCATTTCAGATAGAAGTTCACGGAGACAGAGACGGCAGAAAGTGCACCCTGATTGTTTTCTTTATTTTACAAAAGCAAAACCTTTTGTTGTTATTGTCAGTGTACACATATCAAAGTAGACCCTTTTTAGATTCGATTGATTTTAGTCTTATCTGCATCTGAGTAAACTATATTAGGTTATTTTCTCTATCAGAAAATACTGCAAGTGAACGCACCGGCGGGCAGAGGGTTCATGGGCATTCAATTTTACCTTTAGATGATAAATTTAGATTTCAAATTCAATATTGATTTTAGAACTGCTGAAATTATTTACAGTATGTAACGCAAGTACTTTATAAGTAACTAATTAAATTACCTAAAAATGAACCGTAATCCCTTACTTTACTTTTTCAGTGGAAAGGTAATTTAATTACAGTAACGCGTTACACACAAAGGAGCTTTGTGAGTTTTGTGAGATCGAGATGAACTAAGATGAGTGACAGCTTTTAATGATTATTAAGGGAGTTTGCAAATGTGATAGATT
>NW_015541037.1:30154-36436 GCF_001515605.1 Sinocyclocheilus anshuiensis | reverse complement strand
TTTATTCTGTTGTTTTAATTAGAAATTTTAAAAAGCTTATAAATGTATTTTTTTGAATTTGACATAAAAGATGACATACTTTTAATAAAGTTAGAAAAATGCCCAGTAAATCACTTTAAGGAGTCAAATATCACCACGTAATGGGAATAAAGAAATAAGCCCCAAGAAGCCGTGGTTTACAGTGAATTTACAACAGCTAAGGGGCATTGTTTGGAACTCAGTGGTTTATTTAGTTGTTATAAATTCACTGTAAACCACAGCTTCACGGGAGTTATTGCTTTTATAAAACGGTTATTCCATATACGTAGTAAGGTTTCACAAAATAAAACAGAGCAAATAAAGTGTAATGATATTAATAAAAACAGTATTCTTCCACCAAACAGTGTAATAAAAACAGTATTCTTCCACCAAACAATGTAGTTACTCAGAAACGGTTGTGGTTGCAACAAAGTGGTTGCCGAGCAACAGACAAACGTAAACAAAGTGTATGTTACTTTGTAGAGTAATTTACAACAGCTTCGAACACGGCTCAGCCAATCAGAATCAAGGACCGGAACTATCCGCTTTATAAGGTTAATTTTTTATCAGAATTTTTGATTATTGATTAGAAGGTGCTCCTAAATTTTTTTACAATCGCTCCTAAAAAGAAAAGTAAGCGTAGAGCCCTGTGACCACAGTTATACTGTCATCTTCATGGACAGGTAGCACTGTAATACCACAGTACTCTCTGAAGTATCCTGTAAATGGTACTCAGTTATTATACAGTATGGCTGTGCTGTCAGTCACTCACGCTGTACAGGTCCAGATCTCCGCTGAGAGCCGGACTGATCTGCTGTAGAGGAGGGAGCGTCTGCGAGGCGTCTGCAGGCCTGTAACTCACGGGGCTGGGGTTCTGGTTCTGACCGGGGCTCGGCCGCTTCATTGGCAGGTTCTGCATGTTGTGCAGGTGAAGACCCAGACCCTTCTGAACCTGCTGCTGCTGGGCAAAAGAATACGGAGCCGACCTCTGATCCACCTGCAGCCTGCTGGTGTCCAGAGCCACACCCTGAGACAGAGACAGATGGAGAAGAAAAGTTAAACTGTCCCTTGCAATCATTTTGATCAAACAATGAAGTATGTGTATGTAAGCACTGTTGTTGTAATTTCGGCCGCATCTGAAATAGGTCACACCACTGACATTACCGGAGAAGTTTAAGAAATACGCTAGAAAACATTTAATAGATGTGTGGAGTAGGAACATATAAGAGCCGAAGTGTTTTAAACATACGAGCACAGTTCAGCTGAATTATAAAGTTTACCCTCTTTAACTTTATGTTGTTCTGCTGTTTTGTTCATTTGCTCTTTTTACATTGACTCTATAAAGACTAATACAATCAGATACAACAATCATTTATCAAATATTTATTACAATATACACTGATAAACTGAACATTCACTTCATTGGTGTGAGAGACTGGATGCTTTCAGCCGATTTCTATTGAACTGTCAGCAACAGAACTGCAGCTCAAACTATTTCAAATACAGTGAATTAAGCTACAAACTCGATCATAAAGCACAGTGTTTCCATCTAACATGTATTTTGAGCTGCAGCTCGTCATATTAATGGAGTGTTTCACTAGCTAGCAGTAAACCGGTTACCTCGCCTGAATCTCTTCGTAGATGTGTATTGGATGTTATCTTTGGAATGGAAATATTTTTATATGTAAATATAATATTTTTTGGGCTTATTTCAATTAATGTATTAAAACTAGCGAGCTGAGTCAGTAGTAGTGCTGACAGTGTCGTGTAAACATGACTGAAGACACGAAAAGCGGAGGAGCAGAAAAAACGATTCAATTGAGTGAGTCATTTACACTGGAACCACTCCGATCGATTCAAACTCGATCATTCAGTTCAAGCGATTCAAAAGAGCCATTCATTTAAGAATTTCGACATCACTTGTGTGTTTAGTGAGCTTTTCTCCGAATCAGTTAAACTATTGCGCTGCAAAATGATTCACTGTTTCAAAGCACTCCAATCAGATCGCGTATCGCGAATCATTTGATTTAGAGCAGAACCTCAGAACAAGTTTGTGAATCTATTGACTTATATCGGAACTTTAGAGCATGATTCGCACTCCAAAGTCCAGATCTTTTATTATTATTATTATTATTATTATTATTGAACATATTTTACAAAATATACACAATGGCACAAATAAATGCAAATAAACAAGTATTAAGCAAGGCACATATCAGGCAAAACAGATACAAAATACCAATAAAAGTGATATATATTCTGAGAAAGAACAGAAAGGAAAAAAGAAATAAAAAGAAATAAAGATGTGAAAAGGGTCTCTTCATTCCTTTGCAAATAAATCAAATTCTCTTATTATACCTACGAGGTTCTGGGCCGTTTTACTTTTCATATATTCCAGTGATCGAAAGTAATTAGAAATAAATTATCTTTTAAAAACGTTTAAAAAAGGCTTAGTCTTTATACATTTTCATTTGTGAATTAAAAAAATGTGTCTGTGAGAGAGAGAGAGAGAGAGAGAGAGAGAGAGAGAGAGAGTGTGTGTGTTTGTTTACCTGCGTGATGGAGCTGAGGGATGAGGAGGTGGGGGAGAACTGTTTGGGGTGATGTCTGCGTGTGTCTGCAGGCAGGATCACCGGGGTCAGCTGCGCTCGTCTGTGCGGGGATGAGCTCGTCTGCGGCTGCAGCGCAGAGGAGGAGCCGCTGAGGGAGGAGTTACTGAGCCACGACTGCAGCGACTGGCTGCTGAGCGATGACCTCAGCGAGGGGGAGGAGCTTAACAAAGACTGGAGGGAGGGGTTGCTCAGGGACGAGTGCAGGGAGGCGGAGCTCAGCGAGTTGTGGAACGAGTGAGCGCTGAGAGATGATTGGATGTTGGGGTTGCTAAGCGACGACTGGAGGGAGGGGTTACTGGACGTACCCTGCAGAGACGGCAGTAGACCTGCAGAAACACAAACGCATCCAAAGGAAAAATTAATGAAAAATAAAAAGAGTCCCACCCATCTCAGATCATGTGACACGACTCACTGGATTGTGATTGGTCAATGGCAGCATTCTACAGTCAAATTTATATATTCACAATATGCATTGTTTTAAAACAACTTTACAGAAAATCATAATGTTAATGTTTAAAATTCGGACTCCCAAGAATTTTTTTAAATCTGATTAATTAATGATGTGCCGATTAATCAATCTAATTAACTGCACATCAGTTCAGGCTGAGAAATTACCTGCCTAAAGATTATTTATTATTAGACATTAATAAGTCATTATTGTGTTGTGATGAGAAAAGACATTACAAAAAGTAGCTTTAGAAAGAAACATGTTGATTCAACGTTGCATAAATAATGATAATAAACGGGTATTCATGTTTTTAATTAATATTTAAATATGAAATTAATACAAAAATAAAACTATACCCTTAATATGAAACTGAAAGCACCAGTAGGTGGCATCAACTCACTGTCTTAATGAGAGAGTCATTGAATCATTTATTCAACCGATTTGTTCAAAGAGCTGATTCTTTATGAAACGAAGCAAGTATTTATGAGTGATTCACTTGATTTGTTCAAAGAGCTGATTCTTTCAGAAATGAATCAAGTGACTTGACTTGACATGAAGCAAGTATTTATGAGTGATTCACTTGATTTGTTCAAAGAGCTGATTCTTTCAGAAACGAAGCAAGCATTTCTGATTGATTCACTCAATTTGTTCAAAGAGCTGATTCTTTATGAAACGAAGCAAGTCTTTATGAGTGATTCAATCAATTTGTTCAAAGAGCTGATTCTTTCAGAAACGAAGCAAGTATTTATGAGTGATTCACTCAATTTGTTCAAAGAGCTGATTCTTTATGAAACGAAGCAAGTCTTTATGAGTGATTCACTCGATTTGTTCAAAGAGCTGATTCTTTCAGAAACGAAGCAAATATTTATGAGTGATTCACTCGATTTGTTCAAAGAGCTGATTCATTCAGAAACAAAGCAAGTATTTATGGGCCTCATTTATAAAATGTTGCGCAGAAACCATCCTAAATTTGATCTTACAATCATTTCTCAAATATGCGTACGTGTGATTCATAGAATGAACGTACACACAGAAAACACACGTACGCATCTCTTTCAGAAGTGAAATCTATGAATCGCAAATAATCTTGCAACTGAATGGTTTCAGCTCTCTGCCTTGTAAACGACTCCTAATTAATATCAACATAAAAAAGATCACCAGTCATCGTCCAAATACTTTAATTTAGAACAGCTTACATTTCCAAAGTACGTGTGATTCATAGAATGAACGTACACACAGAAAACACACGTACGCATCTCTTTCAGAAGTGAAATCTATGAATCGCAAATAATCTTGCAACTGAATGGTTTCAGCTCTCTGCCTTGTAAACGACTCCTAATTAATATCATTAACATAAAAAAGATCACCAGTCATCGTCCAAATCCTTTAATTTAGAACAGCTTACATTTCCAAAAACCTGCAGTATTGAATTTGTCTTCGTCTCACCTGATTTGTTAAAAACTTGAACTGAACTGAATGACGCTATTGTCTTCTGTTGAATCACACTGGTTTCATACCTGATGAATTGTACAACATCCACACTGTCATTGAACTGAATTAATCTGAATAAAGACTAATGTGTTTTTAGAGCTGCTTTATAGCAGAATTGATCTTTGTCTCTTATTTGAGGAAGTTTGCATCATTGATTCGGTTATTTTCCTGTTTATTACTGTGAATCTGTACTGTATAAAGCACTATAAAGTGTTTTGAAGTACAACTGAAGTAATTATGAATGAGTCACTGAATCATTCACTCAAACCACTTTTTCATAATTTTAATATTAAAAATGTGTGTATTAAATATATATATTAAATACACATATATTAAAATGTTTAATAATTCATTCAAATTAATTAAACACTTTTAAATAGACTGTAGCAATAACATTTTGTCCAGGGCTCTAGACTACAACCAAAACATTTTGAGAATGTGCGATTTAAAATTTGACGTGGTTGCATTTGTGCGAAAATTTGACGTGGTTTGCATGCTCCAAAGCGTCTGCTCCATACGGCACGCTTTTTTAAAATGTATTTGATTCCTCAGTGTTTGCTAAACGTTCTGTAATTTATTAGTCTGTATATATATAATAGAGCACGTGGTGTATGCCATGCCTGATCTTAAACGTTATATAAGCTAGTTTGTCATTGTATCTTACTGATTTATTGTTGTTGTGCTTTTTAATTAAGAATAACAGTGAATCCATCTTTTGCTGCTTTAGTCTTAAAATGGAAAGGTGTACAGATATAAGCAAAACAGACAATTATCTTTTCTTGTAAAACGTGACAACAAGATCGTGAATTCGAAAGCATCCGAAGCCCGTGGCTTATAACACAGCAAAAGAGGAACAATCAAAAATCAAATCACAAATAATACTACTGATTAAAATTAACAGGTTGAATGTTAAGCACTTTCGTTTCCATATAACTATAAACTATTATAAGTTATATGATAACTATAAAAGTTCATCAGCATGCATTGATTAATCCCATGTAGTAGCAAAAAATAATAATAATAAATTGCGATGAAAATGTGTTAATTTTGATTTAATTTTAGTCTTAGACTTTTGACTAAAATTCCATTTAATTTTAGTCATATTTTAGTCATCTGAATTGTTTTTAGTTTTAGTCTAGTTTTAGTCAACTAAATATCATCATATTTTAGTCGACTAAATCTACAGTAAATTTAGTCTGCTAAAATCTAATGGGTTTAGTTACAGTGCATTTATTAAGCATTTCTCTAAAATTTCCAAACTCATTATATAGGTTTGATATTAAGGTTTTATCATGATAGACACCGATTTAACTGCGGTGACCCACAACATGCCTTCATGTTAAAATTAAATAAAACCACTTCTCATAAAGAACAAGAACATGGTCTTCTTTTTAATGAAATACCAATGGTTATATAGGCTAATTATGCATTCGTCGTCAGATTTATCCATATGTCTGCTCTTCTCTTACTCCCACATATTGACATTTTTGAACGTTTTATGCGTCGTGCAGCAAGTGTATGTTAGCCTATGTCCCGCCGGTTCATATGTACGCATCTAACTTCCGAACTAGTGTTGCTTTCGTCAACGAAAATTATGACTAAATATCGTCGTCAACGAACCTTTATCACGTGACGAAGACGAGACGCAACGTAAATGCTGGTCATGTGACGATGACTATAATTAAATGTATAATGCAATATTGTTGACGAATA
>NW_015541037.1:26170-28857 GCF_001515605.1 Sinocyclocheilus anshuiensis | reverse complement strand
AAAAGCTATTTATTTCATTTGTAGGCCTATCGTTATTTTTTTTTATTTGTGCTATCATTAGTCATTTCTTTATTTGTTCTTATTTTATTATTAACTGCTTAGCCTCCTTGTCATTTTTTATTCAGTTCAAAGTTTTAAATCAAGCTATCTCATGCTACTGCAACAAAATTACCCCACTGTAAAATCTGTAAAATCAAAAATACACTGAGTGAGCAAAACTTTGTTTAATTACCATTATAACTAGCTTTCTCACAATGTTTACATATGAATAAAAGCCTACATTAAAATCTGTCATATAAATTGGTCTCTTCATTAGAAATTAGCCTACTGATTTGCCACCATTGATAGACACATTTTTTTTTATAATATTAAAAATATCTGTATGACATTATATTCTGCAGTTCTTCCCTGTTGTACCGAATATCTATACTTTTCAAATTATCACATCGAAGTTAGAAATTCAAATATTGTGACAAAATTAATTTTGTAGGGTGCCACAAATTTGTTAAAATTTCCAAAGGGTGCCGCGACTAAAGAAAGGTTGGGAAACACTGATTTAGAAGACGAAAACCAAACAAAGTTAAGTCTGACACAGAGAAAGGGACCGATGGCCGGCCAGCCGGGGTCGTCTTTATTTAAATTTATGTGTGTTTACTTCTAACATGTTTGGTTGGTAAAATAAATGTTGTAAATTCAAATCAGAGCGTCTTCCGTGTCTGGAATGGATGTATTCTTGAGTCTATAAGGTAACAATAATATAATAAGATAACCTTGTTTGAAATGGGTTTGGCTAAAAGAAAATGTTGGTTTCGTCTATACTACTAGGTACTTATACTATATTGACTGGGTTAAATAGAATTGCATTTCTAAAAAGAGACTAAAATACAATTTTCATTGACTAAAACGTCATCAGTTTTCGTCGACTAAAACTAGACGAAAATAGTCATGGATAATTCTGAGTAAAATAAGACTAAAATGCTCAGACTTTTAGTTGACTAAAACTTGCCTAGACTAAAAAGAGTATGCCAAAAACAACACTACTCCGAACGACGCAGCAGATTCGTTCTCTTCCCAAATCGTCCCTCCCTAACATTTGCGTCTAGTTTTTATTCGTTGACGAAAATGTCAATAGATTTTCGTCATAGTTTTTGTCATTCAAAAAGAGTTTTAGTTCGATATTGTCTCGTTGTCGTCGATGAAAAAAATGTCATTGACGAAAATTATTAGTCAACGAAATTAACACTGGTGCTCGTGCGACCAACTGAGAAAGTTAGTCGCAAAAGAGCGACCAGTGGGAAGAATGAGTCTGGAGCCCTGTTGTCACACATTATTTTGTTTAGTTAAGAATCATGGGGCAAAACATCGAGAGGCGCACCTGTGGAGTGGAAGGCGCTGGGGCTGTGGATGCCGAGCTGCGTGAGGGTACAGGTCAGGTTCCCCGTGCTGCCGCTCACAGTCGGGTATCCCGGCTCGTCCGGGTCCAGCGGAGTCGGCAGCGGGGACGGGAAGTGCAGGCTGGACAGATCCGGCAGAGAGCCGCCTGTATTCAGCACCATTGGGCCGTGAGGAGCGCCGCCCTGCTGGTCCGGAGACGCAAACACACTGAACACAAACACAGCAGTGACGGGTCAGATACTGAAAACAACAAACAGACGAGGGCTGGGAAAATAAACCGATGCATCGCGAATCCAGAAATGATTCTTCATCGATTCTGAGATTTTCCGAATGCGTCGCGATTCTTTCTCGAGTGGATTCTGAGCTTAGTTTTGAACACTGCATGCTTTAGAAACAGCCGTGCTCTGCTCGTTTCCAAATCCTTACACACACTCGAACCTAAAACAATCATTCATAAGATTCGAGAAGGTTGAAGCGAATCACAAGAGTGTTCACAGTGGGCTGTGTTTACATTAATCTGGCATCATAAAAGCATTCTGAGCCGAGCCATGCATTCGGAAGATCGATCCACGAATCGATTCTGCATCGATTTATCGTCGCAGCCTTAAAACAGATGAGCAGACAAACACAAAGAGACTAAAACATTAAAAGAGGAACCAGCGTCTTCAGCGGACAGAGATAATATCATCACCACACAGTTTCAATACAAATACAAAAACTAGAAAACACATTATCGGTCAATCACTGACTCTCAGAGCGGCGCAGACACTTTATTCTCCACAACCACTGATTGCTATGAATTTTATTTGTTATGTGCTTCATTAACATCTGACTGCTGTAGCTTATAATAACGCAGCTTGCAATTAAATTAATGTATGAATATGTTCTGAAACAGAGTGAGAAACAAAGATTGACACACACAGGCAGCACTGCAGCAGAAAACCAGAATAAAAAAACCCCTTCGGTCATGAAATGCAGCCAGCCAATAACCACTTTAACCAAGTGTGTGCGTGCGTGTGTGTGTGTGTGTGTGAGAGTGTGAGAGTGTGAGAGAGAGAGAGAGAGAGAGAGTGTGAGAGTGTGTGAGAGTGTGTGAGTGAGAGAGAGAGAGCGAGTGTGTGAGAGAGAGAGAGAGAGCGAGTGAGAGAGAGCGAGAGAGAGCGAGAGCGAGCGAGAGAGAGAGAGAGAGAGAGCGAGAGCGAGAGAGCGCGAGAGCGAGCGAGAGAGAGCGCGAGAGGGAGAGAGAGAGAGCGAGAGAGAGAGAGCGAGAGAGAGAGCGCGAGAGAGAGAGC
>NW_015541037.1:25627-25871 GCF_001515605.1 Sinocyclocheilus anshuiensis | reverse complement strand
CAAACAATCATATTTAATTATGTTTTATTTTATATATAATAGATAATTAAATAATTATATTTAATTAATTTAAATAACTCAGAAGCTTAATAGTTTAATAAGTGATCATTTTTGGTTTTAATTTTTGGTCTTTGGCCCACAATTTTCTTTTTTAGCCAATCACTTTCATTCGGCTTCATCAGCAGTGCCGAGTTCAGTCTGAGTAATAGATAGCAGCACACACACACACACACACACACACACT
>NW_015541037.1:22384-22578 GCF_001515605.1 Sinocyclocheilus anshuiensis | reverse complement strand
GTGTGTGTGTATGTGTGTGTGATTTATCACAGTGAATTAGTGCTGAGCAGAGATGCACTGAAATCTCTAAACATGCTGTAAAGCAATACCGTGGACTGAAAAACTTGACCAAAATCATTATACTGATCATAACGGACATGTAAACGACATTTTAAATTGTTATACATTTTATATAACAATTTTATCATTAAAAA
>NW_015541037.1:18358-20243 GCF_001515605.1 Sinocyclocheilus anshuiensis | reverse complement strand
GAATGATTGACTGATGGTGTGAGCAGGCGTGTGATTGGCCAGTTGGACTCACGTGATTCCTGGCACCTCACAGGACTTTGGTCGTGAAGAGAGCAGTGACAGCTGAAGAGAAGAGAAGAAACACACTGTGTGCTGATCTATACACTGAGTTTCATTAGGACATCATTCAGTGTGTTGATTAAACCCTGTCAGGGACCTTTCACTGTCTCTGGGATGATAATCACACACACACACACACACTGAACACACACTCACACACACTGAACACACACTGAACACACACACTGAACACACACACTGAACACACACACACACTGAACACACACACACACACACACACCACGAGCTGCGTTCGCACCTTTCTGGAGTCCCAGGGTCTGAGGAGGCGTCCGTCGTTGGGGCCGTTCTCCTGGATGGGAGGAACAGGATAGGAGAAGACTGCAGGAGGAACAGAGGCTCGTCAGTAGAGACTCAAACACACATCTAACGAGCGTCTCACACACACACACACACACACACACACACGTGAGTGTCACTGACCAGCCGGTCGGCGGAGTCCTGAGGAGAACGTGTCTCCAGCCGGAGGATTCATCACACTGGTGTGCAGCGCCGAGTCCGAGTTAGTCCTGCACACACACACACGCACACGCACACACACACACACACATTACACACGAGACACGCTCAGAGACGTGTGATTTACTGAAGAACCAGACCGGCCACATCAGACGCTCAAGAACCCTTCACAAAAACCAGTCAATCTAGTGCTTTCTGACCAAGAGAGAGACGGATCATCTGTCCCAAACTGGGCTTTGAGATCTGATGAAAGTCAATAATTCATTAATGAAATCATAAAATGTCAAATTAAAATAATTTATTTAAAAAGGTCACTAAAAATAAATCATAAAGATGTAAAATCTAAAATAATAACTTTAAAAAATTAATTAAATAAAATTAATTCAATCATAAAAATGTTACAATTAAAATAAATAAAATAAGAACATCAAAATAAAAGGCACTAAAATGAAGCAGATTAATAAATTAAAGATTAATAACCTAAACATCAAAATAAAACACTATTAAAAAAATAAATAAAAAACCCAACCCAAACCTAAAAAGTAATTAAACCATAAAAATGTAAAATTAATATGAATAAATAATTTTACAATAAATAACACACAAAATAAAGCACTTACTTCAAATGAGGTAAATCATTAAAATGTTACATTTAAAATAAATAATTTAAAAAATGTGAAACATCAAAATAAAATGTTCTACAAAAAATAACAAATAAAATAAATAATTGTGTTCAAAACTCATCAGCAGGAGAATGATCCACTGAAGAAGTGCTAACAGAGTCATTGACTGCAGTGTTTTCTGGTCACCTGTTGAGCGCTGTGGTCGGCAGCTGCTGGAATATCTGGCTCTTGTCCGTCTCAAAGTTACTGTTCCAGTTCCTTCATGAGCGACAGAGAAACCTCTGTTACTTCCAGAAGTGAAGAAGAGCAAACTGAAGAGACGAGCAGCTTTGCCAAAGAACCAGAGGAGCGAAGGACAGATTCACAGCAGGAAGAGCAGACGTGTTAAACACGGACTGACTGACCCGCGCAAACACACCCGCGGTCAGCCTGTGTATGTGTGGGTTTCTGATCATCATCATCAGTGTCTGCTGAAATCTGCTCCGTCAGAACACAACGATCGGTCCAGAAGATCAGAATCAGTGAGCAAAGAGACGAGGAACAGAAGCAAAGAGAGAATCTCCAGAACAAGAGTCCTCAAACACACACCAGAAAGAGAGGAACAGCAGATGATGCAGCAGAGAGCGATTATAGAGCCGACACACACACACACACACACACACACACTCTCTCTCTCTCACACACAC
>NW_015541037.1:16125-17884 GCF_001515605.1 Sinocyclocheilus anshuiensis | reverse complement strand
AACTCAAGCTTAGTGCATTACTGTCAAAAGTGTATAAACATTAAAATAAACAAGAACTGAACATGTAATATTATTAGTAACTGCACTTATTAATGCAAAACGATAGTAATTTTATCATATATATATATATATATATATATTTGTCATATCCCTCTGAAATTAAAAGAATAGTGCACATTGTAATTTCTATGAGTTAGGGGTGGGCGATATGGAAAAATTATCATATCATGTTTTTTTTGTTTTTTTTTCAGGAATATCACGATTTTGTCACGATTCTTTGTCATGTTGGTTTTACTATTTTTCAAGTTGTCTGAGCAGTAAAGCCAACCTAATTTCCATATTAAATATAACAAACAGTGCTTTATTTCTACAGTAGGTGTATTTAGAAGTAGCATTCAAGGAATTAAATTAACAAATATAAAACACTAAATACATCAATTATACATTGATTCTTAAAGCAACTGTATTAAAGTTCTTGTGTTGTGTTGTTTTATTAACATTAAAAGGGATAGTTTACCCACAAATTAATTCATTTACTCACTCTCAAGTTGTTGTTTTTTTTTAAACCTGAATGACTTTCTTTCTTCTGTTGAACATAAATGTTATTTTGAAAAATGTGGGTATAATCAAACAGTTGCTGGTCCCCAGTGACTTCCATAGTAACTTTTTTTCCTACTATCAAAGTCAATGTGGACTAGCTACTGTTTGGTTACCCACATTCTTTAAAATATCCTCTTTTGTGGACAATTTAATACAGAAATTAATACAGGTTTGGGACAACGTGTGAGTGAGTAAATAATAACAGAAATGTAATTTTTGGGTGAACTATCCCTTTAATGACAGTCGGCAGCATCTTTAGTACTGTCCCTTTAAGAGCTGCATGCATCTAATATATAGGCACATATTCGTTTTTCTTTCAACTGTTGACATAATCCACTGAGTCTGTATGTAAACCTTGTGTGTTTTGACAGTATTAGCGCGGAAGATAACTTAATCCAGTAACCAGGCGCTGTTTTAATGTGTGCGTGCGTGCTACAGCTATACACGCTCAGAGAAAGCGCACGTCAGAACAGCACGTGAATGGAGAATGAAACGTTTAACCGGCAAGGCTTTAAAGCAGATGCAAATAATGCCCTTTTGTGATTGCGAATAAGTGCCGTGTCCTGTGAGAGTAACTCTATCGCCGAGTTAACACTGAAGTGAATGTATGTGGCGCTGTACAGTATATTGATACGGCGGCGCCAGAACTGCAGCTGACAGAATGTGCTCTGTAGCACAAAATACTACGATATTTCTTTAAAAGCAGATTGCGGAGACATTTTTATCGTCCACGATCAAATATCGTCATATCGCACACCCCTACTATGAGTTAAGTCTATTTATTATCAAAGCATTTGTCAGTAATACAGTTAAAATGGGGAAAATATGTGAACGATTGCATTGCAGGCAGATTTAAGGTGTGCCCCTGAATTTTCTGCTTGTGCTCCTAAAAATTTTCAGTCAGGGGCTACAGTGCTCCTAGTTAAAATAGTTAGTCTGGAGCCCAGAGACACACATAAACCTGCAGGAGAGACTGAGACGGGAAGGATACTTGTCTCCTGTAGGGTCTGCTGGGAGAGATGAAGCGCCGGTCTCTGTGAACCCGCTCCACCAGACCATGATGGCGTGTGGAGCGACTGGAGTCCAGCGGAGAGTGAAACGAGCCCTGAGACACACACACACACACACACACACACACACACACACACACACGGGTACA
>NW_015541037.1:10481-11529 GCF_001515605.1 Sinocyclocheilus anshuiensis | reverse complement strand
AATAGTGAAATAAAATTCCTTCCTTCATATTTGTTGATATTTGTGTATTGAACATATTTTTGATTGACATTTAAACTCCTATCTGATTTTCTATATTAAAAAAAAAAAAAAAGGTATTTTTTTATTTGGGCTAGTTAAATAAATTTTCGGCTACCAAAATCTGAAGAGTACCTGCCCGAAGCGCTACCAGGGATTTAGAAATTTTGCGAGCCCTGAGTTCTGTCGCTTTAAGAGCTGCACGCGTTTCTTTCTCAATTGTTTACTTTCATTTTAGAAATAACCAACTGTGTTTATATGTAAACCTTGTGTGTTTTTGACAGTATAAGACACGAAATCAATCAGACGCAAAAGACAACTTAGTCCAATAATCGGGTGCTTTTTGACAGGCTCTAAGTGTGAGCACGTTTCATGAGTAGGCCTACGCGCTCAGAAAAAGCGCATGCAGAACAGCACGTGAATTAAATGTTTAACCGGTATGGCTTTAAAGCAGATGTGATGTGTCCCGTGAGTGTAATGCCGCTGAGTTAACATTTGATGTTGTGGCGCGTGGCGCTGTACAGTATATTGATACGGCGGCGCCAGAACTGCAGCTGACAGAATGTGCTCCAAAATACTATACTACGATGTCAACACTTTTTCACACCACTGTGTATATATATATAGTCTATTTATTTTCAAAGCATTTGTCAGTAATACAGTTAAAATGGGGAAAATATGTGAACGATTGCATTGCAGGCAGATTTAAGGTGTGCCCCTGAATTTTCTGCTTGTGCTCCTAAAAATTTTCAGTCAGGGGCTACAGTGCTCCTAGTTAAAATAGTTAGTCTGGAGCCCAGAGACACACATAAACCTGCAGGAGAGACTGAGACGGGAAGGATACTTGTCTCCTGTAGGGTCTGCTGGGAGAGATGAAGCGCCGGTCTCTGTGAACCCGCTCCACCAGACCATGATGGCGTGTGGAGCGACTGGAGTCCAGCGGAGAGTGAAACGAGCCCTGAGACACACACACACACACACACACACACACACACACACACACACGGGTACA
>NW_015541037.1:4853-10300 GCF_001515605.1 Sinocyclocheilus anshuiensis | reverse complement strand
TCACACACACACACACTCTCTCACACACTCTCTCACACACACACACTCACTCTCACAGACATACACTCACTCTCACGCACGCACACACACACACACGCACACACACGTACACTCTCCCACACACGCTCACTCACTCTCACACACACTCTCTCGCACACACTCTCTCGCACACTCTCTCGCACACTCTCTCGCACACTCTCTCACATTCTCTCACACTCACTCTCTCTCACTCTCTCTCACACACTCTCTCTCACACACTCTCTCTCACACACTCTCTCTCACACTCTCTCTCACACTCTCTCTCACACTCTCTCTCACACTCTCTCTCACACTCTCTCTCACACTCTCTCTCACACTCTCTCTCACACTCTCTCTCACACTCTCTCTCACACTCTCTCTCACACTCTCTCTCACACTCTCTCTCACACTCTCTCTCACACTCTCTCTCACACTCTCTCTCACACTCTCTCTCACACTCTCTCTCACACTCTCTCTCACACTCTCTCTCACACTCTCTCTCACACTCTCTCTCACACTCTCTCTCACACTCTCTCTCACACTCTCTCTCACACTCTCTCTCACACTCTCTCTCACACTCTCTCTCACACTCTCTCTCACACTCTCTCTCACACTCTCTCTCACACTCTCTCTCACACTCTCTCTCACACTCTCTCTCACACTCTCTCTCACACTCTCTCTCACACTCTCTCTCACACTCTCTCTCACACTCTCTCTCACACTCTCTCTCACACTCTCTCTCACACTCTCTCTCACACTCTCTCTCACACTCTCTCTCACACTCTCTCTCACACTCTCTCTCACACTCTCTCTCACACTCTCTCTCACACTCTCTCTCACACTCTCTCTCACACTCTCTCTCACACTCTCTCTCACACTCTCTCTCACACTCTCTCTCACACTCTCTCTCACACTCTCTCTCACACTCTCTCTCACACTCTCTCTCACACTCTCTCTCACACTCTCTCTCACACTCTCTCTCACACTCTCTCTCACACTCTCTCTCACACTCTCTCTCACACTCTCTCTCACACTCTCTCTCACACTCTCTCTCACACTCTCTCTCACACTCTCTCTCACACTCTCTCTCACACTCTCTCTCACACTCTCTCTCACACTCTCTCTCACACTCTCTCTCACACTCTCTCTCACACTCTCTCTCACACTCTCTCTCACACTCTCTCTCACACTCTCTCTCACACTCTCTCTCACACTCTCTCTCACACTCTCTCTCACACTCTCTCTCACACTCTCTCTCACACTCTCTCTCACACTCTCTCTCACACTCTCTCTCACACTCTCTCTCACACTCTCTCTCACACTCTCTCTCACACTCTCTCTCACACTCTCTCTCACACTCTCTCTCACACTCTCTCTCACACTCTCTCTCACACTCTCTCTCACACTCTCTCTCACACTCTCTCTCACACTCTCTCTCACACTCTCTCTCACACTCTCTCTCACACTCTCTCTCACACTCTCTCTCACACTCTCTCTCACACTCTCTCTCACACTCTCTCTCACACTCTCTCTCACACTCTCTCTCACACTCTCTCTCACACTCTCTCTCACACTCTCTCTCACACTCTCTCTCACACTCTCTCTCACACTCTCTCTCACACTCTCTCTCACACTCTCTCTCACACTCTCTCTCACACTCTCTCTCACACTCTCTCTCACACTCTCTCTCACACTCTCTCTCACACTCTCTCTCACACTCTCTCTCACACTCTCTCTCACACTCTCTCTCACACTCTCTCTCACACTCTCTCTCACACTCTCTCTCACACTCTCTCTCACACTCTCTCTCACACTCTCTCTCACACTCTCTCTCACACTCTCTCTCACACTCTCTCTCACACTCTCTCTCACACTCTCTCTCACACTCTCTCTCACACTCTCTCTCACACTCTCTCTCACACTCTCTCTCACACTCTCTCTCACACTCTCTCTCACACTCTCTCTCACACTCTCTCTCACACTCTCTCTCACACTCTCTCTCACACTCTCTCTCACACTCTCTCTCACACTCTCTCTCACACTCTCTCTCACACTCTCTCTCACACTCTCTCTCACACTCTCTCTCACACTCTCTCTCACACTCTCTCTCACACTCTCTCTCACACTCTCTCTCACACTCTCTCTCACACTCTCTCTCACACTCTCTCTCACACTCTCTCTCACACTCTCTCTCACACTCTCTCTCACACTCTCTCTCACACTCTCTCTCACACTCTCTCTCACACTCTCTCTCACACTCTCTCTCACACTCTCTCTCACACTCTCTCTCACACTCTCTCTCACACTCTCTCTCACACTCTCTCTCACACTCTCTCTCACACTCTCTCTCACACTCTCTCTCACACTCTCTCTCACACTCTCTCTCACACTCTCTCTCACACTCTCTCTCACACTCTCTCTCACACTCTCTCTCTCACACACACACACTCTCTCACACTCTCTCTCTCACATACACACACACACCTGCAGGTCCGAGGAACTCCTGCCGATCTGGTTGACGTTGGGCAGAGATCCACCATAATACGGGCCCTGAGTTCGGGCCAAACGGACCTTCTGCGCCTGAATCTGAAACACAAGAATTGTGAAACACAAAAACACCCTTAAAATAAAAGTTAAAATGAAGCATAAAAATGCAAAATAAAAAAATAATTTTTTAAATTTTCTAAATTCCACAAAAATTTCTGAAACCATAAAGATATGAAGTTCAAATGAATAAAAACCATCAAAATTAAAGTGAATCATAAACATAAATCAGAAAAATGTAAATAAATCTATAAAATAAAACACTAAGTTGTTAAACAGTAAAATGTAAAAATATTAATTCATTTTAATTTTACAACAATAACAAATCAATATAAAACGCTACCTAAACATGCATTAAAATAATAGAAATGTTACAATGAAATACAATTTTGAAATAAAAATCACCAAAATTACAAACTATCACTAAAATGTATTAAATCATAAAATGTCAAATTAAAATAATTTTACAATAAAATCAATCAAAATAAAACACTTAATACAAAGTCATCAAATCATACATTTACATAAATCTTTTAAAATAATTAAAATAATCCACTTACTAAAAAAAGATGCAATATTTTATTTGTTTATCTACATGCTTTTATTTGTTTATTAACCGACATCAGAGAACCATGAACATATGAATGTGCTGTTATATTATTAAAATATTAAATTCAAATCTCAGTGAATATTTTAACTTAAAGAGAATCGGCTGACAAAAAATGTTTGGGAATCCCTGCACCAACATCTGATGCTCTGCTTAAATCTGATTAGCCTAGCGTTAAAATATACATTACTGATGATCATGATGAATGCACACAACATGAAAAGATGTTTATATGCAAACCATAACTCAAGCTGGAAGAGCTCTCGATCCCATTACTGAGTCTGAGAGTGTGTTTCAGGGTCAGAGGTCAAACTGATCACGGTTAACCACTCTGACCTTTCTAAATTAAAGGAATAACGATAAAACACTTACTAAAAACATATTACATTAAAAATTGATGTAAAAATGTATCAATGAATAACTTAAATTAAAAAAAAATAATAATTAAACAATAAAATGTAACAACTTTAAATTGCAAAATGAAAATAAAATGTTATATAATTTAGTGTTAGTAAGGGGCTTATTTTGACACTTTCCAAATAAAAACAATCTAAATAAATGCTAAATTAAAATAAACAATAAAACAACCAAGTCAAAATAAATCACTTAGTAAATGGGTAAAAGACTTTTAAACGTCCGCATCAAAAGAAAGTTATTTTATATCCACAGAAAGCACATTGAATGCAAGTAAAGTGTCTACTTTTAAGGTTTCAAATCAGTTTTGGGAGAATAAAATGTTACAATTTGGTTGAAATAATGTTACATTGTCATTGAATGCAACACTAATATTTGTCAAAATTTAAAAAACATACTTATTCTGACGTGTACATATTAAAAAATATAAAAGAATAAGTGAGCATACTACGTTTTATTGGATTGTAAATAAGCAAAAAATTATTGTACAATTTTGTCATCATGTCAATCTGATTCTTCTGGTAAATATGCCTGGCCAGATTGTTACACTGAATGATATTTTAGTGGCTGTTTTCTGTAAATCGTGGTAAAAATGTATGATATTTATTTTAAGCGCAGAAAATAAACTATTGAATTAAACTGGACACTTTCTAATGTATTGGAAATACAACAACAACAATTCAAAGCTGTATTACACATTAAACCCCTTTTTCATCTTCAACCCAAATATTAATTTAATGTTATGATGCAATTAGAAAACAATTTAGTTTAATAATTTAAGTTTCAGTGTGTGGTTTATTTTGATTGTTTTTATTTGAAACACTAAAACCTAATCACATCATAAGATGCTAAATTAAAACACAGCTTACTACAAACTAATTAAAATCTAATTGTAGATTAAATCAAATAATGTAAATAAACGATTTTAAAAATAATTTTAAATAAATTTTAGTACGTTTTAATTGTTTAGCTTAATGTCACTAATTCAGACTGTTATTGAAAGTCTAAAACAAAGCAATTAAAAATCAACACCAAATTAAAAGCAATTAAAAATGTATAAAAATGTACTTAACTAACTTAACCGGCTCTGACATACCATAATACAAGTCCACAAAACACCAGGTACATTCTGGCAGCACATAAAACACATCAGACTGACAGAGTTACCGTCACATGTCATGTTTGAGCCGCATACAGTGAGATTAACGCGATAATAACTCCAGAATACCGTTTATTATATGAGTGAAGTGTGACGAGCTAATGCTAATCTGCCGCTAACCGCTTCCTGTCAGAGACACTAATCAAACTCACACAGGAATTAAACGCGATTTTACTGTCGTTTAATGTCAGGGTGCCTCTAAAAACATCTCGCGTGTAATTCAAGTGTCTTTAACGTTTCTCGCGGATTCCGTTTTCACGATCTCCGCGTTATTTTCGTTAGCTTCCGTTAGCTAGTGCGCTACTACCTGCTCGCGCGCGCCGAGAGAAACACACGGATTTGACGATTTCCAGATTAAAACCTTAATTTCAGACTTGCTTAGAGGAACTTGTAATTCTATTTCTTCTCTCTGCAAAGCTTGTTTTGCTAACTTATCTACGTCCTCATTTCCCTTTACACCTACGTGTGATGGAACCCAAATAAAACTGATTAAAATATCATTCTGAACCAATCTTGAATATATCTGTAAAATACTAAAAAGAATATCTACACTCTCTCTCTCACACACGCTCTCTCACACATACACTATCTCTCACACGCACACACTCTCTCACACATACACTCTCTCACACACACACATACACTCTCTCACACACACACACACACTCTCTCACACACACACACTCACTCTCTCTCACACACACA
>NW_015541037.1:2931-4254 GCF_001515605.1 Sinocyclocheilus anshuiensis | reverse complement strand
ACACACACACACACACACACTCACACACACACTCACACACACACTCACACTCACACTCACACTCACACTCACACACGCACACACACTGTACTTCATAACTTACAATTGCGAGAAAAAAAGTCAGAATTGTGAGATAAAAAGTTGTAATTACCATTTTTATTTTTTATTCAGTGGTGGAAACGGGCTTCCATACTTAACACATAAACAATTTCTTGTAAATTAAAAAGTAATGGGTTACTTGGAAAAAAGTCATCTGATTCCGTAACTCACGTTACCCCCAACACTGACTCAACTCACTCACAATAACACACACTACACACTCAAAACACACACACACACACTATAATTAAAATACTTATCTACTATTATTATATTTATTTTAATTAGATAAATATTATAAAGATCATTTAGAATATTTATACAAGTACACTATTAGTTTTTGTAAATGAAAAGTTTGTAAATGAGCATTACAGCAGAGGCCGTTTATTGTGATCAAATACTATACACTAGCTGTGAACGCAACACACATTAAATCAGTTCTCAGCTGTTTCTCTGATAACACAGACGTGTGTGCACTTCATCTAACATATATAATATAAAACGTAGGATATTTAAACTAAAACAGCAGAAAATGTCAATCATAACTTAGCAAACTGCAAAATATGCAGAAACTAGATTGTAACAAAACTTCCATGTTTGCGATATCTGATATCATAAAGCAGTTAGTCTTTCTGTGGCTTTTAAAAACTCTTCATTCTCTCTTCCACAAAGAAGAGGCCTAGAATAAATCTGAAATCCAAGCAGAACGTCTTAAGTTCATAAAGTCATGGCATGTTGCGTTCACTGCAGAAATGAATATCTTTGTCAGTATTTCTGTCTTGTTTTCCAGTACAAATATCTCCAAGCATTCTTAAATCACAATACATTTAGATGCAAAATAAAGTTTTATTTTTCTGAAAAAATTGAACAAAAGTTTGTTGATGATTATACAAATATCTGTCAATGGAGAATGAAAACTTGATTTTTCTGAGCCCATTGGCAGATATTTGTTCTTGTTTTAATCATAAACTCACTTCATTTTGATCAGTTTGTCAAAAAACAACACAAAATTACATAATTTTACTACTTGATGCATCTTGCTTTGAGAATCATGCATTTAAACTGAAAACAAGACAAAAATACTGAGGAAGAGATTCATTTTTTTTGCAGTGTGATCAGAAGATGCAGTAAAAGTTATTTCCATATTCTAGTTAAGTTAGTGTGTGTGAGCGTGTGTGTGTGTGTGTGTGTGCGTGTGTGTGCGTGCGTGTGTGTGCGTGTGCG
>NW_015541037.1:0-2675 GCF_001515605.1 Sinocyclocheilus anshuiensis | reverse complement strand
TGTGTGTGTGTATGTGTGTGTGTTTGTGTGTGTGTGTGTTTTTGTTTGTGTGTGTGTGTGTGAGTGTGTGTGTGTGAGTGTGTGATTGTGTGTGTCTCTGTGTGTGTGTGTGTGTAAAACTTAATGATAATTTCTATTATTTTTTATTTTTAAACTCTGAAGTTGTATTTTTAAACTCTGAAGTGTTGCTAATACAACTTATAGATGTTTACATTTACAGCAAATATAATATTTTTATTCAGCTTTCAGATGATGCATACATCTCAATTTCAAAAAATTTACCCGTATGACTGGTTTTGTGCTCCAGGGTCACAAATATAAACCGGATAGTTCCGGTGCTTGATTCTGATTGGCTGAGCCACGTTCGAAGCTGTTGTAAATGACTCTACAAAGTAACATACACCTTTGTTTACGTTTGTGTGTTGCTCGGCAACCACTTTGTAGCAACCACAACTGTTTCTGAGGAGCTACATTGTTTGGTGGAAGAATACTGTTTTTATTAATATCATTACACTTTATTTGCTCCGTTTTATTTTGTGAAACCTTACTACGTATATGGAATAACCGTTTTATAAAAGCAATAAGCCCCGTGAAGCCGTGGTTTACAGTGAATTTATAACAGCTAAGGGGTGCTGTTAGGCACGACGCGAAGCTTCTTAAAGCTTATTGCTTTATTTTGGCTCAGATCACCGAGGTCAGCTCCAAATACAAACCCCATTTCTTCTGCTTCAGACTTTGCAGAACAGGATGGCGGAGACCAGAGCGAAGCCGGTGAGCAGGAAATCCACTTTATGGATGCGATGCCCCGGAGAGCCGGACTCCTGCCGCAGGGATCCCAGCAGGCTCACGTTGAGGAAGATCCCGGCGGTCAGACCCTCGACGGCGCAGCGCAGCAGCTGAGCCCCGGTGTCTGTCCCATCCAGACACATCCCGATCCCAATCCCGATCCCGGCCGGACAGGCCACGGAGAACAGCAGCAGCGCTCCGGACAGCAGCGTCCGGCGCAGAGCGAGATGGCTCAGACGCACAGCCAGACTGAAGGCCAGCAGGCCCTTATAGAGCAGCAGCGTCACACACTCCTCCAGCAGACGCTCGCGCCGAGAGCCCAGGCTCAAACCCTCCAGGAACGCACGCACACACATGCAGAAGAGCAGCAGGAACACACGCAGACCCAGGTGACTCCGGCCGTCTTCCACAGTCCATCAGCGCCTGCTTCTCCAGAGACGCCTCGCACGTCTGCTCTCTGAACACCAGCAGCATCTGCTCCACCACAAACACCAGCAGAAAACCCACGGCCAGGAGGCACTCTGACAACGGTAAGCGGAGCTGCGCTCGGACGGAGAGAGAGACAGAGAATATCGTTTTTTTAAAGAAGTCTCTTCTGCTCATCAAGGCTGCATTTATTTGATCAAAAATACAGAAAAAAACAGTAATCTTGCAAAATGTTATTAGAATATAAAATAATGGTTTCTATTTTAATATCCTTTAAAATATAATTTATTTCTGTGATGCAGCGCTGAATTTCCATCATCATTACTCCAGTATAAAGTGTCACATGATCTTCAGAAATCATTCTAATATGCTGATTTATTATCAGTGCTGGAAACTGTTGCTGCTTCATATTTGTTTGGAACCTGTGATACTTTTTTCAGGATTCTTTGCTTCATAAAAAGTTAAAAAGAAGAGCATTTATTTAAAATAGAAATCTTTTTTAACAATATACACTACCGTTCAAAAGTTTGGGGTCAGTAGACTGTTATTCTTTCTTTTTTTGAAAGAAATGAAAACTTTTATTCGGCAAGGATGTGTTAAATTGATAAGAAGCGATAGCAAAGATTTATACTGTTAGAAAAGATTTATATTTTGAATAAATGCTGTTCTTTTTAACTTTTTATTCATCAAAGAATCCTGAAAAAATATCGCAGTTTCCAAAAAAATATTTGGCAGCACAACATTAATAATTCTAATAATAAATCAGCATATTAGAATGATTTCTGAAGATCATGTGACATTTTATACTGGAGTAATGATGATGGAAATTCAGCTGCGCATCACAGAAATACATTACAGTTTAAAGGATATTAAATAGAAACCATTATTTTATATTGTAAAAACATTTTGCAAGATTACTGTTTTTTTTCTGTATTTTTGATCAAATAAATGCAGCCTTGATGAGCAGAAGAGACAGTTTTAAGCCAGAATGTGCTGCGGTGATCAGAGGAGACTCACGGTGATGTGCAGACGGCTGAAGGTGTCTCTCATGTGCTTGTGTGCTCCACCTGTTTAATAACGCATGCTGGTATTGTATGTATTCTGCAATGCGAAACTAAACACCTAAATAACTGAAAGGATCTGCTGTGACAGACTTTATATGTGATTATCAGTCATTTTAAAGTGAGTTCAGTGAAGTGGAGCAAACCGTCTCTTATTCCTGTACGTGATCATAAGTCCAAAGCCTTCCAGGATCTTCACATCTTCCCACAGAGAGAGAGAGAGAGAGACTGAGAGAGACAGCACAGAGAGAGAGAGAGAGAGAGAGAGACAGAGAGAGAGAGAGAGAGAGAGAGAGACAGAGAGAGAGAGACTGAGAGAGAGAGAGAGACTGAGAGAGACAGAGAGAGAGAGAGACTGAGACAGAGAGAGACAGAGAGAGAGAGACTGAGAGAGAGAGAGAG
>NW_015541036.1:1345-1492 GCF_001515605.1 Sinocyclocheilus anshuiensis | reverse complement strand
GACAGAACCGGGCTAATATGGTCATACTTCCTTGTTCTAGTAAGACCTCTAGCTGCTGCATTTTGGACCAGCTGGGCTTTCAAAGGAAAGATTGCTATCAAATAGCACACCTAGGTTCCTAACTGATGACGAAGAATTGACAGAGCA
>NW_015541036.1:0-935 GCF_001515605.1 Sinocyclocheilus anshuiensis | reverse complement strand
AGAATTTAGCAGTAAGAAATTACTCATCATCCAGTTTTTATATCGACTATGCATTCCGTTAGTTTTTCAAATTGGTACATTTCGCTGGGCCACGAAGTTATATAGAGCTGAGTGTCATCAGCATAATAATAATAATAATAATAATAATAATAATAATTTTTATTTATATAGCGCCTTTCCAAAACCCAAGGTCACTTTACAAGTCAGTATTTAAGGAACAGAAACAGACAAACATCAATACCAGAGGACAGAACACATACCAAGAGCTCTTACAAAGTTAGTTTAGAGATACATGAGAATGTAGATAAACATCTATAACAGGGTACAAATAACAGACTGAGAACTGAAGAGTAATACTCAGAGGAAAAATGTGTTTTTAAGAGGTTTTTGAAGGTGAGAAGGGAGGATGCTTGACGGATGTTTTGGGGAAGAGCATTCCACAATCTGGGAACCACAACTCTGAAAGCCCTAGCTCCCATAGTCACCAGACAAAACTTAGGGGTGACTAACTATCCCTCACTAGAAGATCGTAACGAGCGGGCAGGAACATAAAGCAGAAGTAAGTCAGATAAATATGTAGGACCAAGGTTATGGAGAGCTTTATAAGTGAGAATTAGTATTTTGTAGTTTATGCACAAGGAAACCGGAAGCCAGTGAAGGTGATAGAGGATTGAGGTAATGTGATCGCTCTTTCTTGTGTGGGTAATCAAGCGAGCTGCAGAGTTTTGAACATATTGTAGTCGTTTGATATTATTAGCTGACAGGTCATAAAGAAGTGAATTACAGTAATCTAGTTGAGATGTGACGAAGGCATGTATAACAGTTTTAGCATCCTGCTGACTGAGAGAGGATCGAATATACGAGATATTAGTATTATAGGTTAGGGTTAGGTATTATAGATTACACAACATTATAATATTATTTTCAAATTAATT
>NW_015541035.1:0-1181 GCF_001515605.1 Sinocyclocheilus anshuiensis | reverse complement strand
GATTGGTCCAGACGCTACAGTTTACTTAACATGTTTATTTAACATATTTTGTTGGTTAACATTGATGACACGGATAGGTACTTGTGACGAGTGGAGTAATTGATAATGAGCGACACCTGTACCACTCACCGGTCTCGAGTCCCACAGAGGAGCTCCGGAAGGATAAAAGCAGGAGCTACGACAGTGAAAGACGAGATAGGACCAGGCCTGGATTTTATTTTGTGTTTTGTGTGCGGCAGTCGTCCGCGAGGGGCTGCCGCTTTACTTTCATTTTGTGTTGGTTTATTTTATTAAAGTGTTTAAATGTTCACCGGTTCCCGCCTCCTTCCCGATCTACAAACTGTGTTACAGTACTTAATTAGGAATGCTGTCCCTTTAAGATGGAAGGCATGCATGTAATATTGACACTTGTTCAGTTTTCACCCACCTGTTTACGTTCACTTAATCCATATTGTATTTACTGTATCACACTGTATTTACGTGAGATACTCTACACGATAGACATTTGGACTGCTGTGTGTGTATTTAAGCACTGAGAATTGATCGCACGCTGTATATGAGAACTGAAGAAGTGGAGCGTGCGCGAGAGAGAGCACTTCTATCAGCGCGATTCCACCTATCCCACCTTCACTAACTTTAAGTTAATCGACAACGAATTGTGGCTCCCGGGAAAAACGGGACGTCTGGTCACCTTATCCATACCCCTTCTGGTGCTGAGGCCATTGTTTCAGATCACTAGGACGTCTGGTCATCCTATCCCTAACCCTTCAGGTGCTGAGGCCGTTGTTTCAGATCGCTAGTTCGCGTTTTGGTAGCCTATCCGTACACTGTGGCTGCCATGAGACTAGATATGCAAACGCCCGTCATCCGATTGCAATCCAATGACAGGGACGCACATTTTGAAAGACAAGACAGTTAACTTAGCCTATAGGATGTATTTTGAATGTCCGGTAGTCCTCAAATAACATTCTAGTCTCGTCTTAACGAAGACGCGGCATTAATTTCGTTATAGTTTTTATCATCAGATATTAGTTTTAGCTCATCAACTTCTCGTCTTAGTCACAGAAAAAATGTTTGTTAACGAATATTTTTCGTCGTCGTCTTCGTTGATGAAATTAACACTGGTCCAGTCATTCCAAGAAAAAATTGTACAGCCTCGGCACTTAGGGAGGGCGAGACCG
>NW_015541034.1:940-1161 GCF_001515605.1 Sinocyclocheilus anshuiensis | reverse complement strand
ACAGAATGCTAAGATAGGTTTGGATCAGCATATGTTTGCTGAAAAGGGCATAAACAGAGATGACTTAAATGACTTAAGACTGCTCTTATTGTCAAATTATCACTCAGAATTTACTGATGTTTCACAACAGGCTTTTAACCTCTGAGGAAGTGAAGGAGAAGAGGGAAAAGGAGAAGGAAAAGGAGAGCATTTCTATTCAGATTATGCTTATTATTTGGTGC
>NW_015541034.1:0-543 GCF_001515605.1 Sinocyclocheilus anshuiensis | reverse complement strand
CCCGCCCTCCGTAGCGCGTTATTCACTGTGCCACTAAAAACACCCAATAACTTAATGATTCTTCTCTAGATAGACAGTTAAAATGTAATTAAATTTAGATTTAATTAATTAGTAACTGAGCAATAGCATTCAAGAAGGATACATCTAAGTTAGTTGCATTCGCTGAGATGAATTGAAGATGGGGAAACATAGAAAAAGAACAAAAAGAAGAAAAAGACAGTGAAAAATCAGAAACCAGGGATTAGGTTAAATTCAAATTACTTCACACTGCATACACACATGCTGTATTTAAAAGCTTAAAGTAAAGAGGTGCTAACCCCTAATTGTTAAAGCTATTTGGTAGCTTAGCCTAAGATGAAACTATGCTAAGTCGTGTTAGCTTAGCCGCTTAAGGTGGTTTGTTTACAACATGGCATCACCAGGTGACGCGTGTGCTATGTGGAGTTAGCGCTTCCTGTGACAAGTTGTTGTCATGGTAACCAATGCATTCCAGTGCAAATCAAGCAGTTTAGTGTCTGCCTATTTCAAAGAAGTTGCCCACAG
>NW_015541033.1:0-305 GCF_001515605.1 Sinocyclocheilus anshuiensis | reverse complement strand
ACTCATCTAATACACTGGCCTGTAGAGTGGCTGATCTTTAACTAGGCCACTCTTGGAGGCACTTACAGCCTACAGCCTTGTCTGATCTCGGAAGCTAAGCAGGGTCTTGCCTGGTTAGTACTTGGATGTGAGACCGCCTGGGAATACCAGGTGCTGTAAGCTTTAGCGTTTTCTTTACTACTTATCTAATACACTGGCCTGTAGAGTGGCTGATCTTTAAATAGCCCACTCTTTGTGACGGTCCCCACTTGCGGCCGTACCACCCTGTTCTCGCCTGATCTCGTCTGATCTCGGAAGCTAAACAG
>NW_015541032.1:0-936 GCF_001515605.1 Sinocyclocheilus anshuiensis | reverse complement strand
GGGATCTCGATTATGAGGTAAGGCGAACGGACAGGGGTAATTCATCTCAATTTATACATCTCAATCTTTTAAAACGTTGGAATGAGGTGACCTCGGTTGGGTTAGCAGCGGCCGTTTCGGCAGAGGAAGATCTCGGACCGGAAGCGGCTGTCAAAACCAATCCGCTCGCTCTGGTCCCGGGGGGAGATCACCTCTCGCCGCTGCAGCTCACCGAGCTAGCCAAGTTGCAAGCGGATTTTGCTGATGTGTTTTCACCCCTGCCCGGTCGCACGAACCTCATACAGCACCACATCGAAACGATCCCCGGGCAGGTGGCGATCAGCCGCCCCTATCGGTTACTGGAGCACAAGAAAAAAGTGGTGCAGGATGAATTAACGGCAATGCTAGGGCTGGGATTAATAGAAGATAGCACGTAGCCGCCCCTATCGGTTACCGGAGCACAAGAAAAAAGTGGTGCAGGATGAATTAACGGCCATGCTAGGGTTGGGAGTAATAGAAGAATCGCATAGCGACTGGGCAAGCCCGATAGTTTTAGTGCCTAAAACGGACGGCTCCGTCCGGTTCTGTGTTGATTACAGAAAGGTGAATGCAGTGTCGAAATTCGACGCTTATCCAATGCCCCGAGTTGACGAGCTGCTTGATCGGTTAGGTTCGGCTCGCTTTTATTCGACACTGGATTTAACGAAAGGGTATTGGCAGATCCCCTTGTCGCCATTATCCAAGGAAAAAACAGCCTTCACCACGCCGTTCGGGTTACACCAATTTGTTACTCTTCCGTTCGGCTTGTTCGGGGCTCCCGCCACCTTTCAGCGTCTCATGGACAAGATCCTCCGGACACATAGCGCGTACGCCGCTGCCTATCTCGATGACATCATTATACACAGTAATGACTGGCAGCGGCATATGGAACATCTGCGCGCGGTCCTGAGATCCCTG
>NW_015541031.1:165597-177313 GCF_001515605.1 Sinocyclocheilus anshuiensis | reverse complement strand
CACACACACACTCACTCACTCACTCACTCACTCACACACACATACACAAACTCACTCACACATACACACACTCACTCCTCACTCACTCACACACACAAAACTCACTCACACACACACACACACACACACACACACACACACACACTCACTCACTCACTCACTCACTCACTCACACACCCCTGCGCTTCTGTTCATTCAGTCATAATTATATCTCTTCAAGATGGCCACCTTCTTCAGCAACAGCCTGGATTTCTTGGCGTCGTGTCCCGGCTACAGTCCACGAGGAGGCTTCATGAACCCGCTGCAGGCCGACAGCGTGATGAAGAACAAGAGACGTGCTGCCACCTACATGAGCACCATCAGAAAGGTCTTCACCACTCACTCACACACACGTCTGAACGTCTGAGCTCTGCAGTCCTGTGGGACAGACTGTGAATTAGGAGACTCCCACAAACAGGGATGAGATTTTTCCAGATTTATCCAGATTTTCGTAGTTTCTGACCTGAAAAGTATGATTCATCTCATTGGGGGAGAGAGAGATCAGAGTGGGACTCTAAACCCATGCAGTTCAGACCTCAAGTCCTACTCTGTGCAGTCCAGTCCTTCAGATGCAGTAAATTGAGTCGTTGTATTGTTCACTTGACTGAGCGTTGTTGTGTGTTCAGGTGCGTTCAGAGTCTGTGCCGTACAGAGAAGCTTTAGCAAACAGACACGTCCTGACGAGCTCTACAGAGAGCAGAGAGGGACTCATGCAGCAGGTACATGTGTGTGAGTGTGTGTGTGTGTGTGCTGACGGTGTGTGTGTGTGAGTGAGTGTGTGTGAGAGTGTGTGTGAGAGTGTGAGAGCGCGTGTGAGAGCGCGTGTGAGAGAGCGCGTGTGAGAGCGCGTGTGTGTGAGAGTGTGTGAGTGCGTGCGAGTGTGTGTGCGTGCGTGTGTGTGCGTGCGTGCGTGCGTGAGTATGAGTGCGTGCGTGTGTGTGAGTGTGTGTGTGAGTGTGAGTGAGTGCGTCTGTGTGCGTGTGTGTGAGTGCGTGCGTGTGTGTGAGTGTGTGTGTGTGTGAGTGAGTGTGTGAGTGAGTGAGTGTGTGTGTGTGTGACTGAGTGTGAGTGAGTGTGTGTGTGTGAGCGTGTGTGTACGTGCGAGAGTGCGTGTGAGTGTGTGTGTGTGTGAAGTGTGTGTGTGCGCGCGTGTGTGTGTGTGTGTGCGCGTGTGTGTGCTGACGGTGTGTGTGCTGACGGTGTGTGTGCTCGTCAGGTGGCTCAGAGTCAGGAGAAGATCTCTCGTCTGGAGCAGGAGAAGGAGCACTGGCTGCTGGAGGCTCAGCTGGGGCAGGTGCGTCTGCAGAAGGAGACTCAGCGCATCGCTCAGCTGGAGGCTCAGATCACCACCGGAGGTCCAGCAGAGACACACAGCGCCGCAGACGGCCCTGATCCCGAGTGTGCTGACGCTCCAGAGCCCCTTCAGGACAGCAGCGTGGTGAGTGAGACACACACACATTCATGTGTGGATCAGAGGGTCAGTGACTGCTCTCAAACACTCCTGTGTGTCCTGATGGTTTGGTATTTTAAAGAGGTGCGTGGCCTGGTAGCGTCCAGACAGTTTACAATGAATTATTCAGTCGTTTATAGTTTAAACTGGAATCTACTCAATACAATTAATCAGAACTTTTATATAATCCCCATAAAATCCTGTTCTTTCTTCATTCAGTACCATTGACCATTAATGAGCAAAAGCAAGCAAAACTAAATATATTCACATATTCATTCAGGGCATTTATACGAGTTCATATGCACTAAACACCAATACACCGATTTCAGCATTACAATAAATCCAAGCACAATACAAGTTCATAGACCCATATTCAGATCAGAAGAAACGATTTTGAAAATGTGGTTTTTCATTATTGTGGATTGTGTGCATTTCCATTCAAACCTCTAAATCCAAACAGAACAAATCATGTACAAAAACCATGAAGTAACAAGTTGACGATACCTCAAATAAACAAAGGCAGAGATTCATCGGCAGTTAAATCACGACAGGTCATGATCAGATCACGGCATCAGCGGGAGAATTATACACAGTCCTCTGCAGGAGCGACGCTTAGCACAGCAGACGGCGTGTTGTTCAAAGGGCGAACACCTTTCTAGTGGAGTTTGTGCTCTGAGGAGTGTCACAATCACAGACATGAGCTCCTGAATCAGGAGAACCCAGAAAAACTCATTTTCATTTTAAATCGTTCATATTTCCAGTGTGTGTCATAGAGTTCACGTGTACTACTACTTTGTGGCAGGTGTTTTTTTACTGTAGATTATAACTTCATGTAACCTGAACTTTGTTTAAAACTGGGGTATGCAGTACGGGTTATATAATCTGTTATCAGATATTACTGTCTGTAATGTGTTCTGATGTGTCTGTATTGTCAGATCGGGATGCTGACCATCACTCCCTGCAGCGAGAGTGTATGTATTCATGTTCATTAACTGTATCTGCACACTCCGTGATACTGTATGAATATGAATCATGAGGTGTTTGTGTGCCGTAGGCTGCAGATCAGGAGTCTCGTGAACATCTGATCAAGCATCATTACATGAGCCGTGTGTCAGAGCTCACCTCTCAGCTGCAGATGTGTGACAGTAAAGCCGTCCACTTCCACGCTGAGGTCAGTCATCACAACTAGGGATATGCCGGTATCAAATTTTCATGTTGCGATTAATTGCTAATAAATATTTAAGTATTTGGCGCTGTGATGAACATCATAGCAAATACACAAATCTGAATGGCTGTTTAAATCATTTAAACACGATTCAGAAACAGAAAGTAGAGCAGCTGCTTTGTTTACAGGGTAAATGAGTTATTATTATTATTATTATTATTTCTGCAGTTTAGCGTCATCTGCTGTCAGAGAGTGAAAGTGCGCTTTCATCCAGAGCGTCTCTCACATGTTCCGCCATGTGCTTCTCGTCCGCTTGTTTACATCAGAGTGCGCAGGCGTCTTTCACGCAGCATACAGCCGTGTTGTGCAATTTGACTAGTTGATGGGAAAAGTATTCTTAAAATGCATTCAAAATTCTGAATAACTTGTAATATATAATTATTCACGGTATTTAGAAGTGCCCACGATAACAATATCGTGCATATTCATTACCGTGATATATCGCATTACCGAAAACCGGCACAAGTCTAATCACAACACACTTCAGCCGGCAGACCTCAGGAGCCATTAAAACACCTTCAGTAAATGCAAGCATTCAACAGATGCTATTCCTTTGAAAACACATTTAAAAATGATCTTGGTCATGCACAGTTTCTCTGCCCTTTTAGAGCCGGATGATATCTGAGATCGTCTGCATTCAGATCTAGATGTGTTGTGTTTATATTGTGATCATATATGAGTGCTGCAGAGACTCAAGGAAATGACTGAGCGATCAAAGACCATTAACCGAACCCTAAATGAGAATAAACAATACTCAGAAAGTAGTAGTTTTAAGTGGAAAATAGCCATTGTCACAGAGTCTGATGTGGGTTATCAGTAGGGCTGAGGCCATATGGCCAAACATTATGATCATTTTTTTCCATATTTATTATGATATTCATTTACCATTGATGGGGAAGGAAAAGCTTTCCACAAGTTTGTTAGACCTTGAGAATGAATGTAAACTGTTCACTGAGTAAGATACCTTTTGATTTAAGGCCCAAAGAAATTTGTTTTATTTTCCCCTCAATTCTGTTTTCTATTTTATTTTTTCCTGGATTCTGTTTTATAATTCAATACAAATGTATCATAAAAAATGGTAAAATGAATGCAATTAATTAAAACAACTTTAGCAGTTTCATTGATCTTTTAAAATGTGATCACTTAATTTACTACAAAACTCTGCATTTTTAGTTTTGGTCACATAAGATGCAGCACAGCAGAAGTGTATAAATTTCAACATGGATGAAAAAATATCTTGGTTGTATGATATTCCTTTACAATATTAATATTGTTGTTATTACTTTGAGAAGTACATTTTAGAATAGAATAGTAATATATTTCTGTCATAATTCCTTCAGCTTTTATTTGAATAGGTTGTCGTGAAGATCTTTCAGTTTCAGTCTGTATCTGCCGGTAGTTTTTCTCAAAGTAAACTGAAGCTGCTGAAGTGAGTCTCAGAGCAGCTCTGGAGATGAAGTGTGTTCCTGTGTTCACGTTCTCATGTATTGAGACGCAGACGCTTCAGCACATGCTGCTTTATTTGAGGTGATCAGAAGCGGTCATCATGTCTCTTCCAGTGTCGAGCTGTGGCCAAACGCCTGGCGATGGCAGAGATGTCCCGCGAGACGCTGACAGAGGAGCTGAAGCTGGCTCATCAGAACACCACGCGCTTGCAGGTATGGCTAGAGCAGCACTCTCCTGACTCAGTGTGTGGTGTTGTGTTTGGCTGACACGCTCTGCTGTGCTTCAGGACGAGCTCAGCACCACCAAGAGGAGCTATGAAGACCAGCTGAGCATGATGAGCGACCACCTGTGCAGCATGAACGACACGCTCAGCAAGCAGCGCGACCAGATCGACTCGCTCAAGCTCGCCTCCAAGGTCAGACCTCAACATTAGCACAGCGCTTCAGTCCTTAGCATCCACATGCAGTCGTGGCACTGTGTCCCGGGGTCATTTTAGCTCTCAAATATGGCTTCGATTTCTTCATTTTAAAACTCTTTCTTCATTGATATCTTATGAGGGATAGCTGCAATGTGTGACAGTTGAATGGAAACGAATGCAGATGTTACAGGACATAAACTCTTTTAGCTAAACATTTTTAGCTGTTCAGCTGCTGTGTGAATTTGTTAAAATAGGAGTTTCAAGATTTGTCAAACTGTGTGCAAGATGGTTTTCGGTGGAGTTCAGCATGTGCTCTCAGATTGAGCTCGTGACACGAGGAATCCTGTTTTTCTGTTTTCTTTAGACATGTAAGAGACTATAGTCAATAATGCTATAAAATACTGTGTTTCAGACCTCAGTTTCCTCCTCACTGGAGAATTTGATGAAACTGAGCAGCCAACATGACTTATTTTCTACATCCTCCACATTATCAGTCTGGAAACAAGCTAGATCTCAAACCCATCACCGTTTGTTTGTTTGTTTGGCCTCTCTTTAAAGATTTAAGACTCCAGCATCCATATTTGACTGACTTTTAATACATCGCCGGGTAATATCGTAGCTTACATTTTGAGATGAAATAAGAAATCATGCAGTTGAGATTGGCTGTATAGTATATCTATCACTTTATGTGAATATACAGTATGTATTAGGGCTGTGCGATATTGAAGAAAAATGCGATATGCGATACGATATTGCTTAAAGTGTGTAAAATCAATTTAAATTATATTTTAAAATATTTTAAAATGAAAATTATATAACCAATTTGTTTCACATTCTTTCTTGGAAAAGAAAGAATCACTACAACTTCTGAAAGTGACCAGCAGTGTTTTAGCAGTACATAAAAAGTAGTCACAAATCAGAAAATGTCATTTTAACATCAATGTGAATGACAAAAAAATGAATGACACTAATTTTATATCATTGTGACTTTGCTTTCCACACACTTTAAGTACTTCTTCATACCACAGCAAAAACTATAGTCTGAGAAAGTTCAAACATGATTAAAGGCAAGTGAGCAGTCAGTAAAAAAAAAGAAATACACAATTTACAAGAATAGATAATATAAACAGTAGTATTCAGATACAGAAATTTAATAATTAAGTGTAAAATAACACTGCATAGTGTTCACTGTATGAATTAAATTTAGATTAATCTTTGTTATAGCTGTTTTGTTGTTTGATTAACATTAGTGACATATTCAGCAGCAGGTATTTATAGGCCGCTGTCCCTTTAAATCCGACTGCACGGATCCAGTATAATGATACACATCTGATTTCTTTCTCAGCTGTTTACATTCATTTAAAACATAACCGACTGCGTTTACGAGAATGATCGTCGAGACGGGTACTATTGACATACTTCTGTGTGTATGTGTCTGTTCAAACATGAGGAGATGCGAAAGACGAATCAACTCGGTCTGAAACACGTCGGCAGAACAGAAGATACGCTGTGTGAGATGCGGCTTGTGCGCGCCAGTGTTGCCAGACGTACGATAATTATCTTATTTGTACGATAATTTTGACCTCTGTACGATATACGATCAGTAATGAAAAAAATCCCATAATGTGCGATAATTTCATAATTTTATGACAGTTCAAATGATGGTAGTTGTAGTCATAGGGCTTCTATATCCATACCCGAAATCGGCTCATTACAGACACTCTAAATGCGCTCGTGCACACCTCAGAGTGTGTTAAGAATGCAGGAGGGTGCCCTGCTTTAAAGCCAACGAGCACCATGTTGCGGTCCATGACGGCAAGAACTCCCTCAATATCTGCAGGTAATTTGCAGGTCATGTCAAAAAGTTGTTGGTTTAGATAAATAGCTGTATTCTGTACGTTTGACTTGAGTATGATGACTTTCTTCCAAATACGATAATTTTGAGCTTCTGGTACGATACTTGAACATTTCCAGTCTGGCAACACTGGCGCGCGCTTCAGGTGTGAGTCAGACAGCAAGACGAGACGGCAAAGAGTTGTTTTCTGCAACTTATTGCACTTAATAACTTTTTAACGTCAAGCAATTCTCTGCTATATGCGTCGAACTAAAAATTTGACCTTTTGCAACGTTTTGATTTAAGTAGCCTATTATTAAAATAATAATGGTATCGCACGCCGTTGCGATATGCATATTGCGATATTTACATTTGCGATATTTTGATAATTTCGATATATCGTGCAGCCCTAGTATGTATGCAGGTAAAGCTGGATATACTTACAGTAGTTGTATAATTTGTTATTAATCGGTTATGTGGTGATATCGAGAATTATGGAACCCAGAAGGCTTTGTTCGTCTCATAACAATGTGTTGTAGTGATGAGCATTATTACTATTAGAGTTCAGCCAAAAATCATCATTCTGTCCTCATTTACTCATCATGCTGTTTCAAACCTGTATGAGTTTCTTTCTTCTGTTGAAGACAGAAAAATATATTTTGAAGAATGTGTGTAACCAAACAGTTGCTGGTAGCCATTGACGTCCATAGTATGGAATTCAATAGGGACCAGCGGCTGTTTGATTACCCCACACTCTTTTGTGTTCAGAAGAAGAAAGAAACGCATACAGGTTTGGAACAACATGAGGATGAGTCAGTGAAGACAGAGTGATACATTCTGGCTGAATGATCCCTTTAACTCTTCTCAGAAACACACTATATTGCTGCTGATGATGCTGTTTGTCAGTGTAGAAACTAGGGCTGGGTAAAAAATATTGATTTCTTTATTTTAATCAGTTCTCATTTTTGTGAAACGATATTGATTCTTAAATCCCAAGAATCGATTAGTCTAGCCTGTTTTCAGATAATGAATGGAACATTGTAGCGCGCCTCCCATCTAATAAATGGCAATAAGCTTTGTGCTTTGTTACTTTTGATATGAAACTAAGTCTCAGATTTCAAATTTTGTCCATTTTATTACAATATTCAAACAATAAATGCCGTTCTCTTTGGTATCTCACTATGGGAACCCCTCAGACATGATCCGCTGCAAAAGCACCACGTCTTTCAGACTTCAGCGGCCTGCCTGCTGCTGCTGCGTCGTTCTTGCTTTCTTCCATGTGAAGAAACTGACCCATTATCCGATTTACCATTCAGCTGTTTATGAACCTGGGGTTCAAGGAGAATCACGTGAAGAGCCGTTTACTCCCCACTCAGGAGATAAACTGTCTGGGTCTCAGACTGAATTCAGTGCAGCGTTCTTGTCTGAAGAACGCATCAAGTCATTCCACCGCTGCATTTCTCTTTCTCAGAAAGGGAGATGGGTTCCTCTACAGTGGCCGTAATTCCTCTAGGGCTGTTGAGGATGAGAGTATTTCAGCACTGGACGCCGGCTCAGCCGCACAGAAAGGGCTCTACACCACTGGGTACTGCGTCAGGTCCAGTCACTCTAAGAAAGGTGGTGACGACGGATGTGACGCTTTCTGGGGGCCGGGGGCCGGTGTTCGAAGGCAGAACGGTGTGGGGTGTAGGGCTGTGAAAATGGCTGAAAAACTACATTCGAATTTTTTACTTCAATTTTATCAAAACTCGAATTATATTCTAATTTAAAATGCATGACTTCAGTTAGGGTGAAGAAAAGCTTTTGGCTTCTCTCCTGAGGCCACAAGAGGGTGCATCGAGCAAATATTACTAATGCACGTTTATTCAAACATCAGGTAACGCAACTATCTGTGAAAAAAAGTGCATAATGTTTAAAATAATGTTTATAAACCAATTATAATTAAGTTGCTTAAACACCTATAAACAAAACAGCATCATGTATGTAAGCATAGTTTAATACAAAGGGCCGAACACCAATCACACAGAGTACATTTTTCATTTAAAAACATGAGATGCAGTGGGATGGGGAAAAACCCCGCTATAAAGTCTCGAGATATGTTTTTTCAAAGTTGAACTTGCATTCATTTTACATGGATTTCTAAACATGTGGCTCTTTTGTGCATTAACAACGCAGCAGCGCATACAGGTTTGGAACAACATGAGGATGAGTCAGTGAAGACAGAGTGATACATTCTGGCTGAATGATCCCTTTAACTCTTCTCAGAAACACACTATATTGCTGCTGATGATGCTGTTTGTCAGTGTAGAAACTAGGGCTGGGTAAAAAATATTGATTTCTTTATTTTAATCAGTTCTCATTTTTGTGAAACGATATTGATTCTTAAATCCCAAGAATCGATTAGTCTAGCCTGTTTTCAGATAATGAATGGAACATTGTAGCGCGCCTCCCATCTAATAAATGGCAATAAGCTTTGTGCTTTGTTACTTTTGATATGAAACTAAGTCTCAGATTTCAAATTTTGTCCATTTTATTACAATATTCAAACAATAAATGCCGTTCTCTTTGGTATCTCACTATGGGAACCCCTCAGACATGATCCGCTGCAAAAGCACCACGTCTTTCAGACTTCAGCGGCCTGCCTGCTGCTGCTGCGTCGTTCTTGCTTTCTTCCATGTGAAGAAACTGACCCATTATCCGATTTACCATTCAGCTGTTTATGAACCTGGGGTTCAAGGAGAATCACGTGAAGAGCCGTTTACTCCCCACTCAGGAGATAAACTGTCTGGGTCTCAGACTGAATTCAGTGCAGCGTTCTTGTCTGAAGAACGCATCAAGTCATTCCACCGCTGCATTTCTCTTTCTCAGAAAGGGAGATGGGTTCCTCTACAGTGGCCGTAATTCCTCTAGGGCTGTTGAGGATGAGAGTATTTCAGCACTGGACGCCGGCTCAGCCGCACAGAAAGGGCTCTACACCACTGGGTACTGCGTCAGGTCCAGTCACTCTAAGAAAGGTGGTGACGACGGATGTGACGCTTTCTGGGGGCCGGGGGCCGGTGTTCGAAGGCAGAACGGTGTGGGGTGTAGGGCTGTGAAAATGGCTGAAAAACTACATTCGAATTTTTTACTTCAATTTTATCAAAACTCGAATTATATTCTAATTTAAAATGCATGACTTCAGTTAGGGTGAAGAAAAGCTTTTGGCTTCTCTCCTGAGGCCACAAGAGGGTGCATCGAGCAAATATTACTAATGCACGTTTATTCAAACATCAGGTAACGCAACTATCTGTGAAAAAAAGTGCATAATGTTTAAAATAATGTTTATAAACCAATTATAATTAAGTTGCTTAAACACCTATAAACAAAACAGCATCATGTATGTAAGCATAGTTTAATACAAAGGGCCGAACACCAATCACACAGAGTACATTTTTCATTTAAAAACATGAGATGCAGTGGGATGGGGAAAAACCCCGCTATAAAGTCTCGAGATATGTTTTTTCAAAGTTGAACTTGCATTCATTTTACATGGATTTCTAAACATGTGGCTCTTTTGTGCATTAACAACGCAGCAGCGCCGCATCTAGTGGCTTCAACTGGATAGGCTAACAAAAACATTAAAATGCAACGACACTAACATCGTCATCGCATCTCGTGCGCCGCTGATAAAGCTGCCTCCTTTAACGCACACCTAAAATTCGAATGCAACGTTTTTACATTTTTCGAATGTGGATTTTTATTTTAAATTCGCCGAATATTCGAAATTCTAATTTTTTTTAACCGCCCTAGTGGGGTGTGTGGTCTCCTTCTCAAATGCAATAACACTGTGCCTAGCTTTAAACCGCTTTGTTCATTTCCTTCAGGGATTTCATACGGTGGTGGCTTATATAAAAAGATGGGGGGGGGATTATGTGGATCAGCACTCTGTTTCTGTCGTTACGGGCAACACATGTGCCGGGAATAATGAACGGGAGTGGATCTGTTGTCCAGAGGGAAGCCCCTGTACGGAGAATGGAAACTTCACCCGCAGCTGGTGATTCAGTTCAGCAGAGATCCAGACAGGCTGCCGCCGATCTCTTTGCATCACGCGGAAACACGCAGTGCCCTCTGTTCTTTTCCCTGGTGAGAGAAGCTGCACTGTTGGGTGTGGATGCTCTAGCCCACCCGTGGCCAAACACATTGTTTTCCCCCGCTGGGCCAACACTACAGAGAGTACGGGAGTTCAGACATTCACTGATTCTGATTGCACTGTATTGGCCAGGGAAATTGTGGATAGCGGAGATAATTACACTTCTTTATGACCAACTCTGGCCTCTCCCGTTGCGCAGAAACCTTCTTTCTCAGGCGAATGAGGAGATATTTCATCCCACACCCCACAAGATAGCTCTCTGTTACCCTCTAACGCGATTGACACAGTTCAGAGTGCGAGGGCAGCCTCCATACGCTCTCTGTATGGTCATAAATGGAGACAGTAAAGGTCTATCTTTCGGCTATCTCAGCATGTCATGTGGGGCTGGATTCAGGAACGATAAGTTCCTGATATGTCGATTTGTGATGGGAGCGAGACGGTTGTGTCTGGTCACTAAATCCCCGATCCCGTCCTGGGACTTAACCGTGGTTCTGGATGCGCTCTCGTTTTTGTGACAAATTTGTGTCAATACCCAGCCCTAATAGACACACTGTTGTGATTATTTGTAATAATGAAACTTTGCTAAATCTCCAAAGTGATGTTTGAATGTGGCATTGAGTGAAATCTGTTCTGCTGGACTCTTGCAGGGAAACTCAAAGAAGAACAAGAGCCGATAATGTGGACGTCTGTCTCAGTGACGGCGAACATTCCCACACCAAACACCAGACATGTGACAGGAAGCAGCTGATCTCCAGAGGAACCCACGGCTGTGAGTGTGTGTGTGAGTGTGAGTGTGAGTGTGAGTGTGTGTGTGTGTGTGTGTGTGTGAGTGTCTGTGTGTCTGTGTGTGAGTGTGTGTGAGTGTGAGTGTCTGTGTGTCTGTGTGTGAGTGTGTGTGTGTGTGAGTGTCTGTGTGTCTGTGTGTGAGTGTGTGTGAGTGTGAGTGTCTGTGTGTCTGTGTGTGAGTGTGTGTGTGTGTGAGTGTCTGTGTGTCTGTGTGTGAGTGTGTGTGAGTGTGAGTGTCTGTGTGTCTGTGTGTGAGTGTGTGTGTGTGTGAGTGTCTGTGTGTCTGTGTGTGAGTGTGTGTGAGTGTGAGTGTCTGTGTGTCTGTGTGTGAGTGTGTGAGTGTGAGAGTGTGAGCGTGTCTGTGTGTCTGTGTGTGTCTGTGTGAGTGT
>NW_015541031.1:161942-165536 GCF_001515605.1 Sinocyclocheilus anshuiensis | reverse complement strand
GTGTGAGTGAGAGAGTGTGAGTGAGTGAGTGATGTAAAGGGGTAAAATCATGGTAAACTTGTGTGCTGTTTTCCACATGAATGTAATGAAGAAATCGTCTGGATGAGAAGGGTCCATGTGAATGAACAGTGATTTTCCTGCTTCATTTCCTAAGAAAATAAACCATGTTTTTATGCACTAAATATATTGCTGTTGTCTAGAGTTCATGAAGTCATTTATCACAGATGGAGATTGTAGAGTATGATGTGAATCTATCACTAAACCATTCAGCTCTTGAGTGCTCTGATAGTTGACGATCATCTCATCTTAGGCTCTTATTTCTCTTTATATGGATCTGTTTAGCAACACAATGTACTGGATTCGACCAAAATCAAGAAAATAAAGCTGTAAACTGTCATTTTGCATTCAGTTTTTTTTTTCAGTATTCATTTCACGAGCCAAATGTTCATCTAACGAGGACTAAACCGAGGACTAAAAATAAAAAAGTTTTTGGGAACTGAAGTTCTTCCCGTTTGCCAAATTTCGACTCCTACTACGGCGGGGGATGAGCTCATGAATATTAATCAGGTCACTGCCGTTGCCTGTAACCTGCACTAGGAGAATGTTCGCTTATGAATATTGATGCGATGCTGAAGGCTTTCTCGTGAATATTAATTAGGGTGTGTTGGCGTTGATTGGTGCTCTCCCGGGCCTCATGAATATTATGGCAGTCCTTCGCCGCAGTAGAGCGGCAGAATCCGCTTCCCGTTCGGGATGTTTTGGCTGGAGTCGCGTCCGCTCCTCTTATTTCTGCCATCTTGAGAAAATACCGTCCTCGCCGGACCACACAGCTAAAACCATGAGGTGACTAAATATCTCACACACACACACACACTTACACTTGTACTTCAGGTTTGTGTCGTTGCTTTATAAAGTTGCTGCACACAAAGAGACAGCGGGCCGAACTCATATTTAACACTCGCTGAGAGGAAAAGACGAGACTTCGAGGAAGACTATGGTTTCAGATCTTCAGTGGCGCGATAAAACTCAGCCAGCATCTATTTAAGGATTTATTTTTTCATGATTGAGTTCTTTGTAAGTTATTTTCACAGTGAAGTTTATTCTGTCAGTGTAAGTGTTACTGTTTTCAGTCGGTCTGTCGAGTTGTCAGTTGTGTGTGATGTTGAATTCTTTTGCAGCACATCTGTGAGTAACGCTAGGGTTGCCAACTTCAGAAAAGGAGAATAAGGGACACACACAGGCCTATTATAAATGGAGTCTCTTATGCTCATCAATGCTGTATTATTATTTGATCAAAAATACAGAAAAAAAGTAATATTGTTAAATATTATTGCAATTTCTAATATTGGTTTCCTATCTTATTATACTTTAAAGTATACTGTATTTCTGTGACGCAGCACTGAGTTTTCAGCATCATTACTCCAGTCCTCGGTGTCACATGATCCTTTAGTATTGTGTGCTGCGCATTTTACTGAGGATAGCTTCCACATCACGAGTGAGTAGTGCCGGATTCGCCAAAAAGCTTTTGTTGAAAGATGGAGCAAGAGGCGTGGCAGTACTGAAACACCGTCTAAGCTGTTCGCCAATCACAACGCACTGGGACAGCTAACCAATCACAACACATTTTGTTTTTCGGAAGGCGGACCTTCATCAAAGCCGGAACTAATCAAGCCGTTTGTGCCAGGCTGGGGAGAAAGGTACTTTAATAATGTAAATTATGTGAAAAATAATGTGTTTTTCGAACCACCAAGCATGAGAGCATGTTCTAGTACACCCCCAAAACAAAATCAAGACTTTGTAAAAGAGCATAATAGGACCCCTTTAATATTTTTTTGGAACCTGTGTTCCATAAACAAAATAAAAAGTTAAAAAGAACAGAATTTATTCAAAATAGAAATCTTTTCTAACAATATCACTTTTTATCCATTTAACACATCCTTGCTGAATAAAAGTATTCTAAAAGTTTATTTAAAAAAGAAGAAGAAAAAAAGAAATTTACTGACCCCAAACCTTTTTTTTGTTGGAATAATTGTGTATATTTAACACAACATTTTTATTTTGAATAAATACTGTTCTTTTTAACTTTTCATTTATCAAAGAATCCTGAAAAAATATCATATATACATATTTATCCTTTGTGTGTGTGTGTGTGTGTGTGTGTGTGTGCTTTATTTATATTTATATTTATATTTATATTTATGCATATGTGCAGTGGTGCCTGGAGAAGTGGGTATACTCGTAATGTATGCCCCATGACGTGTTATAAACAGTGACGTGTAAAACTAGTCTTGTATATTTAGTTCACCCCAAAATGGGCCGGCCGTATTTGCATATTGTCAATTAACTTCTGCTGCTTGACTTCACGGAGTAAGAATCATTATGAAATTAAAATTTGCCACAGAAGAGGTGCAGATTTTGCATTAATTCAAGTAAAATAAAAAATAGACTGCAGCAATGAACATTTTGTCAGAACCTCTAGTGCATTACATGCTATTTTGTTTAGTTGTCTGTTCGTAGGAGAATAATGATCTCTATTTTCTTTTTTTTTTTTTTTCGTGACAATCAATTTATCCAGAATTTATCCCCCCATCCCCACCACCTTTTTAATATAAATAAGCACCGTCAATAAATATGGACTGCTTTGGGTGCTTGACACTTCATTGGTCATTTTGTGTTTTAAGAATGATATTCAAGGTTAAGAATACACTGGAAGCTACTTAAATGTAAATACGACTTTCCTCATTGATCACGTCTTCAGGTAAAATGCACGTTTTCTTGCGTGGCTGGATGTTGGAATCACGTTGTCTATAGCACACCTGTACATATTTATCCTTTGTGTGTGTGTGTGTGTGTGCTTTATTTATATTTATACATATGTGTATTTTATTCACATCTTATTTTTATTATCTGTGTGTTGTTGTTGTGTCCGTGTACTGGAATATTGTGACACTAAAACAAATTCCTTGTATGTGCAAACATACTTGGCAATAAAGCTCTTTCTGACTTCTGATGCGTGTGTGTAATATACAGTAGGCCTACTACAGTATGAAAATGCATATTTTTCAATTAAAGAGAACTTACAGAATAAATATGTACTGCTTTGGGTGCTTGACACTTCTTTGGTCATTTTGTGTTTTAAGAATGATATTCAAGGTTAAGAATACACTGAAAGTTACTTAAATGTAAATACGACTTTCCTTATTGATCACGTCTTCCCTCAGGTAAAATGCACGTTTTCTTGCGTGGCTGGATGTTGGAATCACGTTGTTTGCATTCGCTCAAACTGATTTGCTGAAGTCGAAACACGGTCGTTAAAAAACCCAACTCCGTTAGAGTCCCGTTGATATTCACAACTCAAACACTTGTCAAAAAAGAATGATTAATTTTCAATTTAGAGTTTGTTATTTGTATGATCTAGGTGTTCATATGGCATATGCCTTAAATACGGGACAAACTGCGTTCCGTGTAGCTTTCATACGGAACGCTTCTTTGTTGCCTTAAATACGGGACGATTCCGTATTATACAGAACGGTTGGCAACCCTAAAGTGTGTGTCTGTGTGTGTGTGTGTGTGTGTGTGTGTGTCTGTGTGTGT
>NW_015541031.1:145380-161502 GCF_001515605.1 Sinocyclocheilus anshuiensis | reverse complement strand
TCTGTGTCTGTGTCTGTGTCTGTGTGTGTGTGTGTGTGTGTGTGTGAGGGTGTGAAGCTGATGTGGTTAAACCACTGCTGGCATTAGCTAGTCAAACCATCTCAGAACTAGATGATGGCAGGATTACCAGAGCTGAGGAGTTAGCAGTCATAGCAGTTTACTCTCTGAACATAACCTGCTCTGGAGAAAAACAAACCATATACTTCTTGTTCACAATCATCAAAACATCGAGTTCTGCGTCACTGAAGTATTTCACAGAGAAATGGATAAGATGATTGGAGTGATTGCACAGCAGCCCTGTAGGTGGCGATGTGCACTAAGAATGTAATTCACCATTATACAAATGAAGAAGAAAGAAATGTGTTGTGCTTCTGCTTAGCATCTGTTTGCACAGTGGATTCAGCGGTCTATGAATGTGTTTCTGGATGAACTCTGAGTTAACTCTGCTTTTGTGTCACTGAAGGGCCACCAACTTTATGCTGCTAAAATGAATAGTGTGATTGCCAGTGTGTAAGAAAACGAATAGAGACGGATGAAGGTGTTCAGTCCTTGTACTCGGTGTCTATTCCAGTCCAGTCCGCCCTGCACATGTTGTATGTCTCTCTTATTCAACACGTCTGATTCAGATCATCAGCTGGTTAGGAGAGATCCATGAACTCAAATGAGGAGCGGTGTCTCGTTTGTCAGCCGCATACGTCATTATGGCTGCCTCCGTCAGAACAGTAATCATTATACTGCAAACACAGAAGGAAATAACAATAGTTTAGACCTCATGAGGAATCACAGTCAATTATATAATGGTGACTTTCTAAAATGAGACGTTCTTGATGAAGTTTGTGACCTCCGGAGGCTGCATCGCCAGGACCAGGACTGACAAACACTGACGTACTCATACAGCATTTGGAGTTTAAAGCAGACAACTCAAATAATAAATTTACATCTATAACCCCCCCTAGCTTTAGCTGGAGAGCACCAACCTAAATTCAATATAACAATCGAAAACAAATACAAAATATAATGAACACAAACTACAAAACACATAAGATCAATTAAGGAAAGAAGCCTTACGAGATCAAACTGTAGTAGTGGAACTTTCCCTGAGAGACAGGAAAGAAAAACAAAGACGTAACAGCTACCACTATTACAGCTCCGCTAACTCCAGACCGCGTTTCTGGACCCGATGACCATGATGAAGCGGTGTTTGGGTTAATCACCGTGAGCTCAGGGTTTATGTGACGGTAAGTTAACCTTGCTGTCTGGATTAACCCTCAGAAACCTCTTCAAACGAACTGATGCGTAGAGTCAGCCTGTAAACATTAACAAATTGAACATTTCTCTTTGTTGTGTTTTCAGTTAGCAAGCTAACAGCTTAGCCTACTAGCTTAACTAACTGGTAACTTGAACAATACATCACAATAACATGCTGTTATACTATACATGTGCTCACACAGTGTACTCTGCCATCTAGTGCATACATTTTAGACAATCATTTCGTCTTAATTGAAGCCATTTTTTACTACATGGAAACATTTCCCATTTCCCATTCATAAAAACTGCTTAAAGACACCTAATGTGTTGACTTGCGTTTAGCCCATTGACTTCAGCTATGTAGGGGAAATGTTTGGTTGAAGTACCTCATTGTAGTACACTCCGTCTTACTACCGTACACGAGCATTGAGCTCGATGTGTGTCAGTGTGTGATGTGAAAGGGGTCCTATTATGCCCTTTTACGATGTCTTGATTTGGTTTTTGGGGTGTGCTAGAATAGGTTTTCATGCTTGATTGTTCCAAAAACGCATTACATTATTGCAGCACTTCTCTTCCCAGTCTGTCTCAAACACGGTTTACTTCCTGTTTCAATGAAGCCCCTCCTTCCGAAACACAAAATGTGCTCTGATTGGTTAACCGCTTAGAGCATGTTCCAGAAATGACACGCCCCTTACCATAACCAGGAGTTTCATCTGCTCAGCTGTGAATATTAACAATGGCGTCAATTTGCCATTCCAGTTAGAGCCCGATTCCAACCCTGAGAATGTTTATGAATAAAGAGAATCCTGCATAAACTTTGTAAGCATGGATTTTACATGACGTTTCAGAGTGGTATTTCTTTTTTAGATATGATGTTATAAACCATTTAAAAGTAACTGCAGTTACTGTGTATATGTATTCAATAATAATATGTATTCAGTATAGGGGTGTGCGATATTGACAAAAAATAATATCTCTATATTTTCTGAGATTTTATCAATAATGATAATTTAGACGATATTTTGCTGAGTGTGTTATTGTGCTGGTATATTAAGGACTGCCGTGGACAGCTGACTCCTAAAGTAGGAGTGCTCCGATTGATGGGCTACCGATCACTATCGGCCGATAATCACGTTGGGATGATTGATCGGCGGTCTCTAAAAAGGCCGATCTCAAAAAAACGATCTCAAGCTGATGACGCTGCCGTGAGAGGTTTGGCACGACATGCAGCGGCACCGTCTCAGTCTCTGTCCGGCGCGGGGGAAATCATTATAATGCTGAAGGTGAGGTACTCGCCTTCATATTTATTCATTAAATAACTTATAAAGTAATTTGAAAACCTTGTGTGAGACGTAATTCCACAAACATCGTGAATCACCGCGCGCGCTCTCTCTCTCGAAATATGAAAATGGCTTCAAATCACCACACATCACGTCTCTATAAGCTGCACGCTGCACGGTTAACACAGGGATTGTCACTTGCACAATCGAGGCAGTGTCACATCGTCACTAAAGTTTATAAATTGCATTACTTTTTAATTCTTGCCAGTGTGTTTAACCATTCAGCGCTCGCGTGCTCTCCTGGAGATCGTGCACTCATGCACACTCGCAGCGCACACACATAACGCCAGGTTCACATTACTCTGTTTGCAGTGCGAATGTGGTGAGTATTTTTTCCGCGCTCATGTTAACGGATTAAAGCGTGCACACTGCACACGGTTATGGTCCGGCAGTGCATTCAGGAACGGTGCGTCTGCAGCAGTGCCGAGATGGTTTCCAGAGATCGAGTCTATTGCTGCGCTGCAAGCGATGAATTAAAGTAACAGCGCATTGTTTGCAGTAAATATGAACATGGATTGACACGAAAATGTAGTAATTACACCATAAATGCATATTATTAAAGTCATACTGTGTCGTACCTACAGAGTCAACACATATGGCTTTTTGGCTAGGTTTAAAGGAAAAGAGCACTAAGTTCTTTATGAACCGCAGGATTGCTTGTAATAAAGATTTCAATGCAAAAGGAAAGGCAGTAGAGCTGACTATTTCTGTCAATGGTAAGTTTGTGATAACGTAAGAAAAGCAGTTTTAATGTTTTGCCACTTGCTTGAGCAACTTAATATATAAATCTATAAGTAAATGCAAAAGTAAAAAGCATTGAATAATGTGTTGCTTATATGTATTGTGCTTAAACATGTCTGTGAACGACTGTATTACTGTACTGTGTAAAAAATAATCACAATGCTGAAAAAGCATTTTCAGTGACAATGTTGGGATTTTAAATCAAACTAATGGATAAATGTTATGTTTGTGGTAAACACGGATCAGTAGCGGACTCCTGTGTGAAAGCTGCTTCTCTCACAAGAGACACCTAAGAGGGGAATTACCCACATTTTCAGAAATGAAATTCAGGCCCTGAATAAATGTCTAAAAATCCTGATTGGAGTATCACTATAAATAGGTATAAATGATAAAAAGAAGGCTTTAAAAAGATCGGTATCGGCAGATACTGCTTTCTGTGATCGGCGATTGTTGATCGGCCTCAGAAATCCTGATCGGAGCGCCCCTATCCTAAAGTTTTTGATATTCTTAATATTCTGTGTGCTGGTCAGTTCACACTGATAGAAATTAATCTCTTCCAATAAGTTTAAACTGATTTTTACATTTTATGGGCATTTTTACCTTTATAAAGCCATTTTTTTCTAAACGTGTCCATACCAGTGAATTATGAAATCAGTATCAACAAAATTCATCTTCGCAATGCAGAGGAAACACAGAAGCTGCATCTGAAGTGGCATTTAGATGTATTTACACACTGTTTAATGCAGGACATGAATGTATTTAACCTGCAATTACAAATGCATAAATAATGTTTTGATATAGGCCTATTAAACATAAAATGTTGAATACTGATATTTGAAGAATTTAAATAATAAAAAGATACTTTAAATGTGAAATTAATACCGCCAGTAGGTGGCAGCAAGTCACTTTTAATAAATGAGTCATTGCAATTGAACTGAATCATTTAAACGGTTGATTCATTCAGGAACGAATCACTGTCATGTTGCTCAGAGACTCAAAACAGTGCTGTGGCTGTGTTTGGAATTATTTTTTGTTGTTAAAATACTGCATAAACAGGAAATATGGTGTCTAAAACACAAGTCTCTTACTTAACTTCTTGTTTACTGAAATCAATAATCACATTTGTAATCATGGTAATTTTTGGAGAAAAAAACGGCACTCTTAGTTCGAAATTGACTATATGAAGTGGTATAAATAAATACATTTTCTGCCCCCATGTCTTAATTTTTGATCATTTTAATAAACTGAATCATGCAGTGAAAGAACGCACTCTAAATGCGCACAGGCTCTAGTCTAGACTTCACGTAATGTTTGCGTGCGCTCTGTAGGTGTGTTTTGAATGGTTTTTGCAAAATATTCGATAATGTCAAATTGCACATCGTTAAAACAACAATTAAGATATTATCACAGACTGTATTACATAAGCTGTAGTAAAATTGTTATACAGCTGCAGGTGAAGCTTTTGTGCGTAGCATTGTACTCTCTTAGGTTCTGGAAGCTGTCCTCTGTAAAATATGCAGCACAAAGATAAACGTTAGATTTATAATGTTCAGGAACAGTGTTAAAAATAAGTTTCTCTGCAGAACAAAGGGGTTTTGGAACCAGGGTGGAAGAAACAGCATTTAACTCATCCAAGTGCAGCACACAATGGTGAACACACACTCGGAGCAATGGGCAGCATTTTGCTGCGGTGTCCGGGGAACAGTTGGGGGTTCGGTTCTTGCTCAAGGGTCTCACCTCAGTCGTGGTATTAAGGTTGGAAGAGAGCACTAGTTATTCACTCACCCCACCGACAATCCCTGCCGGACCTGAGACTCAAACCTGCAACCTTTGGGTTACAAGTCCGACTCTTTAATTCTACTCTAATTTGTCTTCTCTAGTGCAGCTCAACCAGGCTATGCTGATGGGTGGAGATTATTTAAATGAATGACTTCACAATATCAAGAAGAAGTGCAGTGCTGTACAAACAAACCATTCACTGTAGTTCTTGAAAAGTGTTTTCTGTTAAAGAGAATATCTCCTTTTGGAGTGGACTTTGAGCTTTGCAACCTTGCAGATCATTTTTATGCACAAACAGCAACATTACACACTAACTAAAGCTGAAAAAGTGAAAAAGCTTAATAGGACCTCTTCAATGAAAGTGACGTGACATGTGGCCAAGTATGGTGACCCATACTTGGAATTAGTGCTCTGCATTTAACCCATCCTTAGTGCACACACACAGCAGTGAACACACACACACCGTGAACACACACCCGGAGCAGTGGGCAGCCATTTTTGCTGTGGCGCCCGGGGAGCAGTTGGGGGTTCGGTGCCTTGCTCAAGGGCACCTCAGTCATGGTATTGAAGGTGGGAGAGAGCACTGTACATTCACTCCCCCCACCTACAATCCCTGCCGGTACGAGACTTGAACCCGCAACCTTTGGGTTACGAGTCCAACTCTAACCATTAGGCCACGACTTCCAACTGACTGAAAATACAGAATATTAAGTCCTACATAAAATAACGATATAAAAAAGCATTTCTGTTTACTACGTTTGATACCCTGGATGTGCAAAGGGTCTTATAATGTCATCCACACGCATGTGAATGTGCCGTAGGGCAATGGGTTGGTGTTTCAACCCTCTACGGACACCTTGGCAATTGAATCGCCATTGGCTAGTAAATTTTTTTGTTTACTCACCAGACATATATATATATATATATATACTGTGTAATACTGTATATGTTTGTAAAATGGCATAGCTTTTTAATTATCTGAAAGTACACTCTTAACATCAATCAGTCAAGCATTATAATATGATATTATGATAATCAAGTATTATTTAATGATGGAACTTTAGTAATTAGAATTAAAACTTGGTAACCATGTATGAATGCATAGACATTTTAACTGAATTTAGGACTGGTGGTGGTGCTTTTTTGGTCATTCAGTGTTTCTGTAAAATAAATGGGAAAAAACTAACAATAATACTGATAAGACAATAATAATAATGATGATACGAATTCTGCTAATAAGAACAGTATAAAACGCACTAAGGTTTAACGAGCTGCTGGATTCTTGAATATTAATTTTATCAATAAAGGTGGTGTGCGTTCGCCCGAACTGATTTGTTGAAATCATAACAGGGACGATAATAGGTGAGCGCCAGCCAATGAGATTGCCATTTGCACATTAGTTCCGCCCACTACCAAAGAACCCGGCAGTTCTTAAAAGCTGAAGAACTCCAAAGGAACTCTGTTGTTTTGATAGGAAAATACAACAAAGAATATCGTTTACATGTAAACGTTTACGTCAATTGTGCATGTATGTAAGACTCTCTCACTCTCTCTGCTCTCACCAAAGTGACGACGAGTTGTGCGCCGTTACACTAGAGTTTACAGTACGTCAAATAAAGGTGCGCTGCGCATCCATTGAGATGAACTGAAAAATATCACAGATCACTTGACGGAGAGTGAAACTGAAGTGAGAGTGAAACTCTTGTTCGACGAGTGAAAATATGTCTGTGCTAAACTTATACTTAGCCTCCAACCCACACACTGGCGAGTAAAATCTGATGAATTTATTAGCCATTGGCTAATATTAGACATCATTTAGTCGTCCAGAGTGAAGATTTAGTCGCATGTGTGAGTGATTTGCTCACAATGTAGAGGGTTGTGTTTCCTGTGTTTATTCATTTGTCCCTGAGGACTGTGAGGATAGTCTGTCATGTACAAGACATTTAGGAAGCTCTGGAGCCGTTCAAAGAGACTCACACTGTCGCTTTCTTAATTAAGCTCAGCTGCTGTCTTCAATATTTCTGCCCTTTCAAACGAGACCCCAAGTAATATATCCCATAATAATGTGTGTGCACTCTATCTGCAGAGTCAAAGCATCCCGTGTGTCTGTGCTATCCAGAGTCGGCACATGATCTGTATGTGTGTTAACTCTCTGGAGTAAACAAATAGTTGAAACAGTGTGACAACATTACCAGACTAGTCAACTGGTTTCACACTAGTTCAGATTTGTAAGTATCTTATTTGTCTATTTTGTCTATCTGTCTATTTCTATTTCTGCAGACGATTGTGCACACAAGAAGAGTAAAGCAATGTACGCCACAAATCATCCAGCCAACTGGGTTACATTTGACGAAGAAGGGACGACCTTCTCCTCACCCCGGAAATCCCAGTGCTCTTCTACATCAAACTCAGGCTCAATACCTCAGCCCAATGGTTTGAAACTTGTTCTGCCATCCCTGGGAAGTGAATCATGGAGCTTCACCTCTGCCATCGAATCCCCTTCCATGAATTTCAGCCTCAATGGGAGTTCATGTGTGCCCAGAAACACTCCTCTGCACACTCCTGTGGGTTTGACTCCAGCGGGTCAGTCTCCCTTACATTACGCTCCTCAGGAGCAGCCGGACTTCTCCAGCAATCTGTTCAGCTTCTCTCAGAGAGACTCCATGAAACTGCCTGAAGGCTCTTCTTCTCTCAAAGCATCCCATGTAGAGCCAGGCCATTTTAACCCCTTCTGGGGGGAAGCTGAGCACAAACGGGTGTCCTGGACCTCATCGTCCGACTCAGACTCTGGACCCAGTTTGCCCCGTTTCTTCATCCGTTCTAAGGACGGCAACGAGCCGCCCCAAGACCACCTTCAGTACTCCTACTCCTACATATGTCATAAACTAGAACAGCTGAGAACAGAGGAGAACCAGCAGGAAGGTGATGATGGGAAACTGGAAAGGGAGAAGCGACCTTCAGGCTTAGGTGCTATGAAAGATCAAGCGATGAAGAGAACTCCATCCGCCTTTGTCCCACAGGGATTGTTCCTCAGTCAGAGGGGACACGGTTGGTCCTTGATGCTTCGGATCCCAGAGAAGAAGAACCGCATGTCCTCTCGCCAGTGGGGTCCCATATACCTGCAGCTGCTGCCTGGAGCGCTGCTGCTGCTCTTTTATGAGAAGGGCTTGGAGAAACCCTTCAAAGAGTTCCAGCTGCATGCTAACTGCGCTCTCTCGGGTCCGAAGCTCGAGAGTTACGGCGAGCCACGCAAGATCGCCACGCTGAAGGTCGAGCATGTGTTGTACGTCGAGAGAAAGCGCTATCACCCCAAACATGAGGTGACCCATGAACCAGAAGTGGAGCAACTCTTGAAGTTTGGCACCACAGAATATGGAGACTTGGAGGACTTGCTGGTGTCCATAGAAGAAGAGCTCCTGCGGTTACCAGTGCCACACCAGCAGCACAAACACTATGAATAGCAGGAGCTGTCCTTGCAGATATCTGACCACGTCTGGATGCGGCAGAGTAAGGACGGCGCTGTTCTCAAGTGCACGGCCATTACACAAATTCACTGTCTCGCCTTCTTGAACGGGGCAGTGGAGTGTTTCCTAGCTCTGAATGACCTGGGGCTTCTCAGACAAGCTCCTGCGTACGCCTCTGATGAGGACGAGGAGGTCTGGATGGAGATCGCAGACTACCATTTCCATCGGTGTGTCAGAGAGGCAGAGTTTGTAGACAAGCGGCTGATTAAGTTCTGTCCTCCGGACGCTTGTCGAGTGGAGCTGGTGCGCTACAGGACGGTGTCGCTCCACTGCGGGGAGCCCCCGCTCTCTGTTAAAGCCCTGGTGACTGTGCAGGGCGCCTGCGTCGAGCTCCAGGTCTTCCTCAACGTCTTGTCCAGGTTCCCATCGCCTACAGAGATGGCCTGTGAAAACGTTGTGCTTCAGGTGCCGTTCCCGGGCGACTGGGTCAAAGTGCCCAACAGCATGTCGCTGCTGCGGCAGAAGTCTCTGAAGGCTCGCATGAACAGAAACACGTGTCTGGGCTCAGCGCATGTGGCCGAGTCTCAGTCTGTGATGCACGTGTCTGTCGGCACGGTCAAATATGAGAACGTGCATCGAGCCGTCATGTGGAGAATCGAGCGGCTTCCTCCCAAGAACATGGGTAAGATAACACAACACAACTCCCTATTTGATTATCAGTGGTGGATATATTATCATAGGTTAAAAAAAAATATATACATTATATACACAGGACATTATAATTATATCTCAGTGAGGTCAAGTTTTTGAGTCAAGACCAAAGATAGAATGAGATGACTGGTGTTCCACTGCATTGCAGACATCATAACAGTGCAAGGTGTTTTGACATTAAGGAAGGAAATGATGGAAATAGTAATAATTATTTGTTTACAGTGCCCATTGTCACAGTAAAATATACCAATTAAGTAAATAATCTTCAACTTCAGATTAACTTTAAAAAAAACATGTACTTTCATTTAATGAAGCAACTTCTGTTTGACGAATGAAGATCAAAGTTGGGTTGCTTAAATTGTAATTTAAAAGAATTTAAGCCCCGTAACAAAGTCAGACTGAATTGTATCGAGCGACTCATTAAACCAGTAACATTCTCTTAGATAAGCTTTGGACGTATCCGAACCATGTTGAGCTGGGTTAACAACAGAGAACCAACTTGTTTTGGAAATGACCGACAAACTGAAAACTGATAGTGAATTCATATACTGAGAGTGTTTGGATTGACCCGAGGAGCTCACTAATGGAGCAAACAATAACTTTAACTCTTTCCCCACCAGGGTTTTTAAAAAAGTTTCCAGCCTCTGCCAGCATTTTAGATCATTTTCACGAAAACAAAACATCCCCCAGAATATTTTGTTGTATGAATATCTGAACATGCAACATACCAAATTAAACAACAGAGCATTTGCTCATCATGCATTCTTTTTTTTGTTAACACTTGAATGTTTCATAAAAAATTAACTTTTTGAACTAAAAGCTGAGAAAACTGCGTTATTGTCAAAAGACTATGTCTGGATCAGATCCAGAATGATGATCAAAACATAGATGGAATAGGTCGCTTCCCTCAACACATCCAAAGCTTGCATGTCCTAAACCACTTCCTGGATCTGTTCATTCTGTAACGTTAGCTAGTTTTGATTTATGTGCTGTTTAAAGGAGTCATATGATGTTGCTAAAAATAACATTATTTTGTGTATTTGGTGTAATAAAAAAGATTTGTAAAAAAAGATTTTTACAAAGCTCATCGTTCTGAAAAGCGAGGTGTGCTCTGATTGGCCAGCTATCCAGTGCGTTGTGATTGGCCAAATACCTCAAGCATGTGACGGAAATGTTACGCCCCTCACCATACTGTGATGCCCTGTCAGGGACGGAGCGACGAGACAAAAACATGAAAACGCATTATAAACGAGGCATTTGTTGCATCCAGTGCGGACATAATTACTGATTATAATGACCTATACTGTCTTTTTACGCACATCTGAATATTTGGTTTGAACTGTTCTGGAACGGTGTTGTAAATACAACTTAACCACTGATTTCTAATTGTGTCCTCTTTTGGAAGACCAAACTAAGTAGTTTCGCTTTCACAACGAAGCACACAGCGTCACACACGGCGGGCTTGAGAACGGCGCGGCCGCTGGATTCGACGAAGAAGCGTCCGTCGGGCTTGCGGCAACCACATGTGACGAACCCGGGCTGGACTCTGCTTCGTCCACGGTGAAAGCCGATCCGGCGATCCACAGCGCAAAGTTGATGTATTTCCTCAGCGACCAGCACGGATCAGCTCCAGGCATGATGAAGCGATATCGTCCTCTTTTGGAAGGCCAAACAAAGTAGTTTCACTTTCACAACGAAACACACAGCGTCTTCACGACATGGCTGCAGCGTCAACAATACTACAGCGAGAATAAAAGTTACGCCTTCTTTCTTTGTGTGAACATTTGGGCGGCGTTATGCAAATCTTCCCACATAGTGAGGTAGATATGTGGGGGCGTGTTAGAACGAGGCGTTTTAGGTAGGCGTGGTTGACTCTTAACTTTTATAAAGAATATCTCTTTGGATTTGAGACTTTAGTCTTTGCAACTTTACAGATCTTCTTTATGCACCAAGAGCTTGTAACACTCCAAAGAGAAAGGAAAAATTGAAATCGCATCATATGACCCCTTTAATGTTTGATGATCACATTATTTTACATATGCATCTGCTCACACATGCGATCGCTTGTTTCTGCTTCTCCTTCACTGTTTTTATCCAGATGTTCAGTAATCTTTCAGAAGATGTGGAATAGCACCTCCTACCGAATAACAGTCAGAACACCGAAAGCCTGAAAATTCTGTCAGTGGCGGGGAAAGAGTTAATAGCTGAACAGCAGAAATGTTAATAAATATTTTTTTGGTTTATTGGTTCATTTTATGACAGTTTTATAAACACACAGAAAGTTTAATACATGGGTTTAGTATATAAATAAATGCATTTATGAACCTGACAGACCAGCCAAGAGATGTAAATGGGATTTAATATAGTTCACTGTAAAATGACTTAATGTTTTATGAGCTGAGTAATTGCTGCTGATAAGAGGAAAAATGATCTGATCTGGGACAAATTGCAATACTTGCACTTACTGATAAAACTTATAGAAAAAAACATAAGCAAATATATAAATTTATACAGAACTAGTTCACTGAAAAACTGTTTAGAAGAACCGATTTGTGTACATGAATTAGACTTCCCTCATTTTCCCTCAATATTACAGATAAATTGCATTTCTCTACATTTTTCTTATGAGAAGTGTATTAGAACCCATCTAGTTTTTTACTGGATTGCTGAACCTGCATTATAGGCTGGGGTTCACCTCATCACCATTACACACAACACACATATAAGGTCTGTAGATCAGAATTATAGGCAAAAGTCATGTAGACGACGTGTTTGTGAGGATAATAGAGGAAACTGATGGTGTTCTTTGTGGAACGCTAAAGACTGACTGCAGAACTCACAAACACCGTCGCCTTCAGTCGGTTCTAGAGGGATCTGCTCTTGATATTTGGTGTCTCACTGATAGTTTGTTACTGCTGCTAGTAACACAGTGCTGGTCATCTCAGGTGAGGCTCAGAGCAATGGAAGGGTCTTATTTGGTCATTCATGTGTGGGTAAATCTCACAGGTTTTGTGACTGTCTTCTCCGTAGCTCTGGAGCAGCCTCAGTCGTTGGCGTGTAAGCTGGAGCTGGCGTCAGATCAGGAGATTCCCGCCGACTGGCTCCCGTTTGTCAGGGTTGAGTGTGAGGTGGCAGATGCGGTGGCGTCCCACACGCGCGTGAAATCTGTGGGCATCGAAAGTGACGTTCAGCCGCAGAAACACCTGAGCAGCAGGGCACACTACCACTGCCAGGTACAGAAAGCTTACACATCACATGCACCGTGGCATTTCATAGTGGGTACTGCTTCAGCATTGCCTCTTTTTGCAAAAATATTCAGTCATTTACTCTGTGTTGAAGGTGGAGATTGAGAAGAAGCTGATTGAGGCTGAGTCGGTGAAGCAGTCGAGCTGCGCGGCACAGTGATGATGGAGGACGCGGATCACTGTGTTCATGTCGCTCACTACAATGAAATCACAGATTCCTTTTTATTATTGTCATTATTTTTCTACCATCATTTCTCATGTAGAATTCACACTCCAATATGCCACACATCTTGTACCATTAAGTAAACAAATGTTTATTAACCGTGAGAATAATGCAACTTTATATATAAATGTATTTTTCCAGAGTATTTTAATATCTTTAATGGTCTTATCCAATGAGTTATAATATTGCTGCACTTTACAATTCTGACCCCATTTTAGATTTATACGGGACTGTATAAATATGGGAACATGCGTATACATACAGATAATATGCACCTGTCTGACAAATGTTTGCAAAACATACATTTTACTCATAAGCCCTGAGACCATCAGGTGTGCACTAGGATAGTTTGGGGCAAGCAGAGGAGAATTTATTTGCCCACAAGACACTTGATCTGAATGTGCATGTGACAGTCTCAGGGCTTTTGCTGCAAGTGCAACTTAAGGGCCTGTAGTGTGCGATTGCTTAGAACGGTTATTAACTTACGCTTATGCATTTACCATTATTTATGTGGTTTCATGAAGTTATATTGTCCTAAGAACAAAGTGCATAAGAAATAAAAGCCTGTTTGTTCACTCTCATCTCTACTGCGTCATCACTCTCTGATACTTTAAAACATTCACCTCAGTTTTCATATTGAGTATGGTTTTACTATACTCTGACATTAATATTTATGGACAATCCCTAGAACAGTGTTGGTAAATTTTCAGTAATACCATAATACTGAATGATTATCATATTCATAGTATTTATGGTATGTTTTTAGTGATTGTCTCTCATTAGAGGCTTTGTTGAGAGTGCAGGGGAAATACGACTGCTTTTCTTTAAAGGTGCACTATAGTGATGTCCGGTTCGCGAACGAATCGTTCGATTTAACCGTTTTAGCAAATGGCTGCAATATAACAAAGAGTGAAAAATTGAAGGGGGTCTGAATACTTTCCGTACCCACTGTAGCTGTCAAATAAACCTGCCATATTATATTATATATGCTGTGCTTTTGTTTCTCTTTTGTAAGTCACTTTGGATAAAAGTATCTGCTAAAGGCATACATGTAAATGCAATACTAACCCTAACCAAGGGTTTTCTGGTTAGCAAGGCCCTGTTATCCTTGCTGCTGGATGCTGTTTATCTAGTTGTAAAACAGCAATCAAAAGTATATATATTTCTGTCATGACAACTCTCGGAGGGATTGGCATGGTAATGTACATGACAATGTTAATGTATTTGGTCTTGGCGGAATAGATCTGCTACAGTGTCTATATAGTATGCTGCTGCGACAGAGCAAGTACCAAGATTGCTACTGCCAATACGTGAAGGTGAAGTGACGTGTGGCCAAGTATGGTGATACTCGGAATCTGTGCTCTGCATTTAACCCATCCAAGTGTACACACAATAGTGAACAGACACACATCGTGAACGGAATGTAGAGATATGTCCACTGATCAGATATGTGACCATAATTCTAAACCCGACGACTTGCCATTACCTCCTCCACCACTTGAGTTTCATGAAGACAGGCTGCAATTCGACAATGAAGAAGCTGATCAGCGTATATGTAGCATTGAGGAGCATCTTGCTGATCTTGAGCATCGTGTCAGTGGACTGGTTACCACAGAAACCATGAGTGCAAAGTTGAAAGCATGTGAAGACCGAATTAACTATTGTTTGCAAAGAGAGTTAGAACGCGTTAAGCAGCTGTTCCATTCCAGAATCGACGATATGAGCCAGAGTATTGTGGTTTGCTTAAAGCGTCAAGACAGACAACTAGAGCAACAAATCAAAGTCTTCAAACCTCTCATGTCTACTCCCATGTATGCCAGTACTTCGACTACTCATAAGATGTCTCAAACCTCATCCAAGATTGACCCAGCTACACAAAACAGCACAAAGCAAGTAATGTATCTTTCTTCATCTCCTAATCCTCCAGTTAAACTTGAATTGCCTACTTTCAGTAATCTTGATTCTGAAGACCCGATTGATTTCATTGATCGATTTGAAGAATATAATGAGCTGAGACCTCTGTATCCTGAAGAGCTGTTAGCATCATTGTCTGTGAGTCTGAAAGGTACTGCTAAGAGCTGGTGGAGAGCGGAGAGACAAAACATTAGCGACTGGTCCTCTTTCAAAGAAAAGTTTCTCTTTTCATTTTTAAACGAAGATCATAAAGAAGTTGCTGCCCAAAAATTAGCAAACTATCGACAAGCAGTTAATGAGAACATTAGAGACTTTGCCTTTAATTACAGAGCACTGTGCCTAAAAAATCATTCTAAAATGTCTGAAGCCAAGATTGTTCAAGCGACTTTAAGAAACTGCAACCCTCGATTGGCTTCGCTGTTAAGGGGAACTGTGAAGACCGTTGATGATCTGGTCCGTCTCAGTACTCAAATAGAAAAGGATTGGGTGGAAAAGAAAAAGAGATGGAATCAAGGAAAAGATGAGGAACAGAAGAAGAAATCGTCCGCTGGAAGAGGGCAACAAAATCACCTCATGCTCATTGATCCAACTTTCAGCTCTCAATATAATAGTGTGCTGCAAACTCCAATAATTGTAAATCGCTCTTACTTTAATGCTGTAATTGACACAGGAAGCACCTTCTCTTTGCTGCAGCAGAAAGTGTGGCAGAGGTTGAGAAGAAATGATGAGCATCTGACCAAAAGTACCCAAACTTTTATGCTCGCTAATGGTCAGAGTCAGAGATCTCAGGGAAGGGTTCTCTGGGAATGTGAAATATATGGAGTGAAACTTGCTGTCACATTCTACGTGATGAATGATGAAGACTTGGCTGTTCCTGTCATCCTGGGACTGGATTTTCTAAAAGAAGCCAAAGTAACCATTGATTTTAATTCCTCACGTATTTACTTACCTGATTCCAACTCCAGTCACCCCATTTGTTTTAATGAACTTCATGAGAATGCTGCCATCCAGTTTTATGCTGCACAGGGTGGTGTTGAATTGCTCTCCAGTAAGGAAGACTTGAAGCTCATCGAACAAGCGGTGAAAAATTCTCATGCCTCACTCAAGGTAATGAATCAGTTAAAATCTCTCATGCATAACTGGTCATCAGTTTGCACTCACAAGTTAGGACGTACAAATTGCATCAAACATGAAATCAAGACAGTTGATGAACTTCCCTTGAGAAAGAGACCTTACCGAGTCTCAAGAGTCAAGAATGATTTTATTGAAGAACAAATCAAGGAACTACTTCAACAAAAAATCATTAGACCTTCCAGTTCACCATGGGCCTCACCTGTTGTGGTAGTAGATAAGAAGGATGGTGGATCTCGGTTGTGCATTAATTATCGTGGTCTTAATTCTAAAACTCACCTTGATGCATATCCAATGCCCCAGATTACAGATATACTGGATTCTTT